>NC_079419.1:9560787-9860787 GCF_026213295.1 Gadus chalcogrammus | reverse complement strand
ATGAGCGGTTGTTGAGCCGCTTTCGGTTTCACTCCTGTCAGTGAAACACCGGGGTGATGTCGCTGTAAATGCGTGGCCATGCTCGATGTGTTTTTCTTTATGTTAGCAATCGCTATGTCAGCTACGTGTTACGTCTGTGTGGTAACCTAGGCGACCGGTTTGTGTGGCAGCGCGAGTATATGGAAACAGACGTAGCACTGGAGGCAGCAGTTATCGTTACAGTAGTCACCGAAGTCTAGCCTACTTTTATTTTCCATGCCCACTGTTCTTCATGTTGTACGCTGAGGACAATAAATCACAACGAGCCATAGGACTGTTTGCTTATTGAAAAGGGAACTGTTGCAGACTTTTACCCAGAGCGTGTTAAGTAGCTCTGTCCCTGGAACTAGCAGGAATGGTTACGGCTGTGTGTGGACTGAACATGCGCAATTTTTTTTTTTTTTCATAAATCAATCCGCGGATCATGCGTGTGCCGAACCGAAATAGATGATCCGAACGGATCACGGATCAATGATGATCCGTTGCACCCCTAGTCATCAGTAATGAGTGCTGTGTGTGGATGAGTGGAGAAGGTGGTGTCCGTGCAAAGCAGAGCTAACCCAACCCAAAAACCTAAACAAACCATACGTCTACCTACAGCTGATACAGCTGAGGAGCTCAGGCAGCATGGGTGTTAGCCATTGCACTGATCACCTCCTGGGAGCCGGGCAATCAGGAGGTGCCAGAGGGCTGTCACACACATGTGACCTGAGTCCCCACAGTGTGGGCAACACAGACCCGTCGTTCAAGCTCCGATCGGTCCGAAACAAAACCCATCATCTCCCACATTGTCTCCAGAACAGAGTATCACTAATCAAGTCTCATACATATGTGTGAATTGGTGACCTGAACAGTGGAAAAAATACCTACTAATATAAAAAAAAATACAAATTGGCGCGTACCATAAAGGCACAGTCCTGAACGCAGTGACCCGGGTTTGATTCATGCCCGTGGTCATTTGCTGCATGGTCTCCCCTCTATCTCCCATAACTTCCTCTCTATATCAATCTATAATAAAGTAAAATAAAATAAAAAAGTTAAAAAGTAAACAAAAAATAAAAAGTGTGTGTGACGGTGGCCACGCCCGGACGTGCCCGTTTCCCCATACGTCGCATCAGGAGCACGTACTGCCACAAGTAGTATGCTCTTCGTAAAATGATTTCACAAACAAATTGAAATCATTTTTCAAACCTTCGTTAATTGTTTGGGCGTGAGTGAGGCCTGTGTGGGGAGCGATCTGTTTCTCACTTCTCCCTCCTCTCTCCCTCCCCCCTCCTCTCCCCTGCGCGCCCCCCCCCCCCCCCCCACACCCAACAGCGGATCAGCACGGCGAGCGGCGACGGCAGACACTACTGCTACCCCCACTTCACGTGCGCGGTGGACACCGAGAACATCCGCCGCGTCTTCAACGACTGCCGGGACATCATCCAGCGCATGCACCTGAGGCAGTACGAGCTCTTGTGATGCGCCGTGGGGGAAACGACGCGTCCGGGCAAGGGGCGGCCTTCACACACTTTTTAAAAATAGTTTTTGTTTTCTTTTGACCTTTCTTTTTAAAAGAAATTTCTCCGTCGCTTTACCCCCCCCCCCCCCCCCCCCCACAACACCGTTCTGCACCCTCAATGCCCCCCCCACCACCACACCACACCGTCCCTCACTCCTCCCCCAAACAAACAACAAAACTATTCTTCGACCCCGTCCCCTTCCCCGTCCCTCCCCAGCCGTGGACTATGAAGTACTACTGAAGTGTGTCAAATCCTCTTCCTCCTCTTAATTTACTTGTTTGTTTCCTTGGTCTGCTCTTGGAAGGGCCAGCTGGGCGCTTCAATAAACCCGGACCAACGGAGAGCCGGGCGATCCACATTTAAGTCATTTCCCGCCCCCTTTTTAAAACAAATTGTTGTGCTTTTTATTTTTATTTTATTTCTTTCCTTTTGGGGCCTTCCTTTCGGAGGCCTTTGTGTAAAAAAATAATTCTACTTCTACTTCTTTTTGTTTTTTCCGTCATTCCACGAAGCCTTGGGCTACCTCCTTCTGACCCTCCCCCTCCCAGAACCCCCTCCCATAGCTCCTCCTGCTGGACGCTGGCTCCGTGTCATTGGACCCAAGGGGGTGGGTGTGGTCAAGTAAGACATGCCCACAGGACCTCCTTTGCAGAGGCGAATAGTGGCACCTGCATCAGTGCGTGTTTGTGTGAGTGTGGGAGAAAACCACAGAAGCAGAGGAACTCGTCCGTCTTCGTGTGTGTCACTCACCCCCCAGTCACCAACATGACCTTTGCCCCCCCCCCATCTGAAAAAAAAAGACACATCTGCCATAACAGTTTCTTCCGCCCCCCGCCCTCCCTCTCCACGCCGAAGACAGCAAGACGATGGAACAGAGAAAGATGAAGAAATAATGCACTTTGCATCAGGTTCCTTAATAACTTTGTATTCTATTGTTTTTCTTTTGAGGAAGTATACACACAATGTAGCATCAACAATATTTATTACTCTGTCACAACATTGCCGCGGACTCGCTGGCTGAACGGCTGAACGGCTGGCTGGCTGGCTGACTGGCCGGCCTGCTAACCAGCTAGCTGGCTAGTTGGCCGGCTGGCTAGCTGATTGTCTGGAAGACTGGGCTGTCCGGCTGGCTGGCTGACTGGCTCACTGGCTGTCTGGCTGGTTGACTGACTGGCTGTCCGGCTGGTTGACTGGTTGTATGGCAGATGCTGAACGCTGGCCAGGTCACACGGAGAGGATAGGGGGCGGAGTCAGGCCTCATCATCGGTGTGACCAACACACACACATACACACACACACACACACACACACACACACACACACACACACACACACACACACACACACACACACACACACACACACACACACATAGGTGTCCGGAAGGATGGAGGGATGACGAGTGTATTGCAGAAGGGGGGAGGCGGTAGAAGATGAGACGATCTATTGGAACGGAAGACAAAACGAATGGACCTGAGCTTGTGGCCTCCTCTTCCTCCTCCTCCTCTTCCTCCCCCTCCTCCACCAGCTCCGCCTCCTCACTGGCTTACTCGCCCGCCTGCTCGTTCACTCGCTCCGGTATGAGCGATGCTAGGGCGGACGACAACAGAGAGCGGGAGAGAGAGGACTCACAGCTCCTCGGAGAGAGCCCTCCCCATCTCTCCTCCCCCCCTCCCCCCCTCTCTTCAGCCCAGAGAGGGGGGGCCGGCGGGGGGGTGGGACAGGCCGCTCCGGGAGAGAGCAAAATGTATTGTTTGTTTTCTTTCGGTTTGTTTTCTTTCTCCCCCCTTTCACCCACCTTCCCCAACCATCAACACCCCCCCCCCCCCCCGCCCCTCCTCTTTCCCCCATTTAACTTGTACACTGTGCAAGGTGGATCTATCCTGTACAGACTGTAAAATGTAATATTATTTTGTACAACTTTATTGAAAGAGAAACAAATCTACTTGTAGATCTTTGTGCCTTGATTATGGCTGTACCTGTAAATGAGCTCCGATGTAAGTATGTTTTTGACTGCGCTGTACAGCTTGATGTCAAACGCTCTATCAGCAGCCGCTGCTGAAAGGGGACTTTCTCTGTAGAGTTTAGTTTTTTTCTGGTTTATATAAAAAAAAAAAAGGAAATGATGTTTAGTAAAAAATAATAAAAAAAAAAATAGGGAAAAAATTCTAAAAACCTGTATACATTATGCAAATTAACCACTTACCTGCAGTGAATACCACATGTTGCAGCGCCATGCCTTTTATTTCTCTTCGTTCTTGGTTTGACTTCTTTTTTTTTTCCCTTCTCTTTTTTTTTTGTTTTCAATTTCACAGCTTTAAAAACGAACATTGGAAATCCATTGAAAAGTGTCCAAATTTGCAACCTGGTGTTGTTTTAATAGGAACCAACTTTTTTTTCTTCTTGTATTTAGTTTTTTTCCCGATATGAAGAATGCCTGAACCCTGTACTGATGTGTGTGCCTGTGCGTATGTGGGCGCATGTGTTCATTAAGCAAACATAGACTCACAGACGCATTGTGTGTGTGTGTGTGTGTGTGCGTGCGTTTGCGTGTGTGTGTGTATGTGTGAGAGTGTATATGTGTGTGTGTGTGTTTGTGTATGAGCGCGAGCGTGAGTTGTGTGTGTGTGTGTGTGTGTGTGTAATCTTTTATAACTGTATGTACATGTAAATTTATAGGTCTATATAAATATATATGTACAATTATACATGTTTAATTATGTGTGTGCCTAGGTGTACATACCTATGTATGTATACGGTAAATATGTATACATACACACATAGGAAAGCATGTTTTAGAATGGAGACGAATAAATGAGAGCGTGCAATATTATATTATTCCTTGGTCCCTTGGAGTCATACCCAATGGCACAGGCACTATGAATGTGTGAGCAGCACTCGACAACACAAGCTCTTCTCCCTGTACATGACTGCATCAGGCTCCTGTTCTGCTACAGTACACGTCCATCCCCCAAAACGAGAACGAGCGAGAGAGAGAAAGAGAGACAGAGAGTGAGAGAGAGAGAGAGAGAGAGAGAGAGAGAGAGAGAGAGAAAATTGACTGGCGGTATGGAAAAAAAACAACTAAAAACTTTGTTTAGCCTGGGAGGATGATTAAATGACATTTTTATTTTTCTTTAAATAAAGAGGCACATTAGAGGACTTTGATTCATTTCCGACTGTGTGCGACTTTTGTATATGCCCTGGCGAGATGGATTTAAATTTTTTGGCAACATGTTTTCATTGTTATTTTTATTGTTGGTTTACAGATGATAGTGACTTGAAATCAATCAGCGTTTATATTCAATTTGAATTTTAACTTAATGTAAAGTTTTATCGCCAGGAATCAGTCTTGTAAAGAAAATGCACCACTGCAACTTTAAGATGACATGTTCCACTTTAATATGGACATTTCATTACAAACTTGTAACAATTTGCCAAAACCCTCACAAACATTTGACACAAAAAGTCGGCAATAAATATGTTTTAAAATATACATATATAAATCAGAAGGTCAAAGTAAATCCAATATTCAGTTTCCCCTTATTTCACTCAAATTGATCAAAAAAGTAAACTTCTTTGCTTATTCATCAACAATTTATTTTGTCAGACCAGGGACGAGTCGTACTTAAAATATCTATCTTACAAATGCTTCCTGGTTCATGTCAATGGTACATCATCCACTTTCCCTACAGGACAACACCATGAGGCGAAGACGGTACAACAACACAAAATTTTAGCACACCTCCCTGCGAATAACCCGAATAAACAAACGCTACATAAACTGCCCAGCGGCCGAATGGCGCTCTCAAGACATTTGGCTCTGCGTTTGGCTGCACCAATCAGCAACAATTCATTGTCTCTTGTGCTCATTATAAGTATTCCATAATTAAAATATATTCCATTTATTATATCTCTTTAACGTGGCTCACAACAATTTTACAATCTTAGGTAGTATAAACGTTCATTTGGCCCCCGTTTCCCAGAAGGAATCATTAGAATTTTCGACATCGGTTGAAATATTTATAAAAAATAATAAAAATGTGGATAAACTAAAATACATATTGTACGATTGCTACAAAAAACCACCCTGATTTGTACCGTTCTTTCGTCTTTCCATACGGTTCACAGATACTTGTGCTTTCCTATGAGGGCGCAGAGGCTCAGACAGGGCAGCAGGGGGCCGACTGACTTGAAGCACAGGCAGTGGGCCATGACGGCCAACAGCAGCAGGGCACCGGCGGAGGAGTACACAGCGATGACCGTGCTCTCCTCTGGGAGGAAGCACTTGGACAGACTGTGGCTTCCCTCCGAGAGTGTCGCCTGAGACGGGGGGCGGAGAGGGAGAGAGGGGAGATTAGTTTCAACGTGTGAACGCGCTGCACTACGTTCGTTTTCCCGTTGGTACCCTCTAGCTGCTAGAGTTGTAACTACAGTTATAGCAAAAGTGCGCCCGGATAAAACGGTTTATGAGGCTGATTATTAAATAGTTGCAGTAAAAAGGTTACTTAGGGCAAGTTTCTTAAATGGGAATGGGGTAAAATATGGGTCTATCGAGTGATGGATTCCTCTTTGATGTGCTATTGATTTTAGGCTGAATCATTAAGGCTGGGGGGGGGAGATAAATAAATAAAGATAAGCTGCAAATAGCATGTCTCCGGAAGAGGATTAGTGCCACATATGATTTATTTTTTGGTGTTTGAGTTTAAAGATTTCGATTTTTTTTTTATTATTATTGTTCAAACGGATGTGATTTATTTATGATGGTGACCTAAAACACTTCTTGCAGAGTGCACCAGAAATATCCCATTATTTTAAATGATATAACATTGAGTCGAACGGGTGCTTCAGTTATGTTCTCACAAAATAGGTGTGTTTCTGTTCCGTCCCAGTAGGGGGGCGTCATTACCAAGATGAAGCTGGGGTTGTTTCGGTTCCTCCAGTTGAAGGAGGGCACGCTGATTTCTGGGTAACTGTTGTCATGGAGAACCTCGCATCCGCTGTGGGTGTGGCCACTGAGAATGAGGCGGGGCTTAAACCACTGCAGCAGCTGTGACAAAATAGGAGACATTCCAAGACAAATCCGTTAAGAGAAAATAAAGTCAAATAAAAACTCAGTCGAGTGGTCAGATTCAATGCGTTTGTGGTTGTTGTCATTCTGATTGGTCCCTTACCTTCTGTGAGGCCTCTTTGGACAACACGTCATATTTTTCTCTGAACAGCAGATGGCGCTCTTCAGGCGGTGCGGCGTCTTCCCCAGTGCAGCTGGCGTCGCTTACCCTGTACAGAGGATAGTGCTGGGAAACATGACCAGCCAATCAGGATAGCGCCCAGTACAACGTGGCCAGACAACAGTAATAAAATAAAACACACAGACACAGACCCACACATCAAAGAATAATAAAACACACACACAAACACACATTGCAAATTATATAAAATGAGGTCACGCTTCAGCAGCAACGATACAAGCCTTGAAGATGTTCAGATATTAAATAATGGATTGAGCTGACATAATTTCTGCAGGGAGAACTCCATCAGAGCCCATTATCAAAGTCAAGAGTGGAGATGACGTCTTTGATTCTCGCAGCCAATAAAACAGAGATATGAGTGTTCCCAGTCCCCTGATGGCAAGTGTCTTACACGTGAGGCATCCCTGTAAACTTGGAGTGTGTGAGTGTGTGAGTGTGCATGAACATCCTTCCCCCTTCACACTGGAGGATGGATGCCTTAGAAATTGTCTTCCTAACCAGCAGCAGGGACTTACACAGCTTGTGTGGAGACGCCTCAGTGTGGTCAACAGAATGAATGATTGACTACCTGCAGCATGATTGGTGGGGTGGGAGGGAGGCTCTCTGCGCCTTCACAGCCCTCAACAGCGCTGTCTGATCCAATGCTACTGCTAGGCGGTGAATTCTAGAAAACATGGAGAACATTATTCAATGGTTAGGTCATATCTCTCTCTCTCTACCGCTCTCTTTCTCTCACCATTATCTTCATCGTTCTCCATCACTCTCTTTCTTGCACCCTTATCTGTGTCTCTCTCCCTATCCCCTCTCAACATTATCTGGGCGGTGACTTCTAGAAAACATGGAAAACATTATTCAATGCTTAGGTCATATCTCTGACTCTATCAGTCTCTCTTTCTCTCACCACTATCTCTCTCTCCTCAACTTTAGCTGTATTTCTCTTTATTCAACATTCTCTCTCTCTTTTTCTCCATCCCTCCACTTCCTGCCTTGGGGAAAACACGCATCTGTGAAGACATGCTTCATTGTTATGTGTTTTTCTTGACTTGACAAAGACATAACTGAACAAGATGAGGGGGGAACCAGAGTCGCATTAGCCCTCTGATCTATTAAGAACTGTTACAATGCAGCCTGCACACACATAACTGTCAACACTGTGTTCCTGGGGGGCAAGCCCCCAGGAACAGTGCATACTTCCAAAATCCACCAGTGCCCAGCGGCCAAGCCTGGTATTGCAGCTGTTTAAGCGGGAAGGAACCGGAATGTGTCTCCGCAAAAATGTCTGGATATCAATCAAAGGCCCATAATTATCTTTATGCCATGTACTAACATTTTTTAAGTTTTCTCTTTTCAAAACGCCACCTCAAGCGTTTTATTACCTGTTTTAGGTTATTATTTTTTGCTGGAAAAGGAGGGGTGGGCAGCTCCGTTAACTTCTCGTGTCCGAGGTTTTTCCTTTGGAGTGTTGTGTGCAGTGTTGCCAGATTGGGCCAGATTTCCCACCCAATATGGAGACCCTGGGTGTAGCGCGCTGCAGCCAGGGTTGCCAGATTGGGCGTGAAATCGGGCCCAATCTTGCAACACTGGTTGTGTGGACTCTCTGCAGAGACGACTTTTACCGTACACTATTCTTTCTTCATTGTAATAAACTCTTTAAGTTCATTCTGAAGTGTGTTGTCAATACACTTTAAAGGATTTCCACCACGGAAGGTCGTTATTCTCGTAGAGAAGCCAAGGACCCACCTGGAGGGAACAGCTGAGATCCCGGGACAGTTTGACCAGCTCCTTCTCCACGGACTGGCAGATTGGACATCCGTCGCCGTGCAGGGCCACGCTGTTCACCAGCAGGAAGCTGCAGCATCCAATCACAGAGGAGGCATGAGTCGATTGAGTCTCGGATTGGCTAACGTGTTCCTCGGGACGAAATTTTGTCTGATGGGTATACAGATGGACTCTGTGCTCTGAGGAATCCTTCATATTTCACGTGCTGGCTGGCTTTTTATGTGTTATTGAACAGTGTGTTGAATAGTAGCAGGGAGAAAGCCCATCTCTCTGACCAACTTTAAATTATTGATGTTTTAAGCCGACAGTAAAAAAAGAAACGTTGAGAAAGCGCAAAATATCAAGGCAACATGTTGCAACCAGATTCTTTTAATATGTATCAGTGAAAAGTTGAGAAAACTCAAAAATCTGGATGCATCATGTTGTTTTAGTAATTTGATAATAAAAATCCCACCTTTATGCATCATAGTTGTCGCTGTTGATGGCAACACTTGATAAAAAACCTATAATAATAAGATAATTCCCGTAAAATAAATCCTATTTTTGCTCACTTGATGCCCTTTTTGGTGAGGATCCTGGTGGAGGTGGAGTTGAACACCTTCTCAAAGCGCTGGAGCTTGGACCAGTCCATTCTAGAGAGAACACAAACACAGACAGGTGTCATGGCATGGACCAGTCCATGCTAGAGAGAACACACACACACACACACACACACACACACACACACACACACACACACACACACACACACACTCACACTCACACACTCGCACACACACACACACACACCACACACACACACACACCCACACACACACACACACACCACACACACACACACACACACACGCACACACACACACACACACAAACACACACCACACACACAACACACACACACACACACACACACACACACACACACACACACCCACACACAGTCACACACACACACTCACACACAAACACACATGTCATGGCATGGACCAGTCCATTCTAGAGAGAACACAGACAAAGAGTTTGGACAAATAGCAGCAGGAAACAGTGTTGGAGGCATTCCAAATCAAGCCGGTTTAATTTTGCATAGCCTACTTCTTTCTTCTCTACATCACACTTCCCTTTTTTCGCTAACAGCTGTCAGCCTTTCTGCCTACAAAATCCTACATATTATTCACTTATAAACAGAATATGCACTCATATTCTGTGTGTACCTTTATGTCATGTTAAACACGTCACCCACACTTCTTTAATGAATGTTTGTTTGACCCAACATTTTTCAATAAAAACACTGGCCTTAAGCCCATTGGGTAGCAGTGGGAGCAAAGTGCATCACAACAATGCAAGATTAGCAGGTTGTAGATTAGATATCAACCAACGATAAACGGATCAAAGTCTGTTGTAAAAGCAAAGTAGTGCAAATCCTCGCTTACTCGTAATGGAAGCCGATGTCGTGGTTACCAACCAGTACAACCAGTTCTGTGTCAGTGGAATGCCGGAACATTCGGTGAAAACGGCGCACGTCATCTTCCCAATTCTGTAGGTTCATAAACAACAAAAACAAGAACAACCACAACAACTAAACTCGTTAGTGGGCACTAAATAATGCGTTGATGTCAAGTATTTAATAACGATCATCATCATAAAACGTATTTTGGAAAAAAAGGAATTAGGCTATGGGCTGCGGGAGACATACCGTGGGGGTGCTCCACTTGCCCTCGTCGAATATATCCCCCAGAATAAAAACGATTTCGGGTCGCAGGAGCCACAGGGCGGTCTGGAAACCCCTCTCCATCTGCCATTCCCTAAACCCCGGACACACATGCCTGAAAGTCAGCACTGTTATTGTTTACCAAGCGGGTATGTGGCGTGCACCGGGGGATGGAGTTAAGCAGCACAGCCATTTCAGAGCTGTTTACATGATATCTAACTCGATACCCTGGTACCATGGAATCGACGTAGGACACAAAGTGCTACCTCCTCAGTTTGTCGAACCAGTGTCCCCCCACGGCTCCCAGCAGATGGGTATCAGACAGCACCATTGCGCGGAGCGTGGAGCCGGTGGACCGGCCGTCGGCCACCTCTCCCCCGCGCACAGCGCTGAGCTTTGGCCAGGCGCAGCGCAGGATCACAGGGTAGTAGATGAGGTACTCGCAGAAAAAGAACACGCTGACTAGGCCGAGCAGCGAGACCACGGCCAGCCAGCCGGTGCTGAGCCTGATCGAGATGACTTTATTATTCGGCATTGTTTCGGATGGCCCGGTTTAGCGCGTTGATGGCGAAGGCACATTCCAGGAGGCATCTTCCTTCCTCCAAGCTTGACGCTTTATTTTAATCCTCCGGTGTGATGCTGGTGACATCAAAAACGGTGTATAAAAAAAAGAGACAACCTGGAACGCCGCAGCTTGTTGTTGTTTTTTCTCCCTGGGAGACCGCTCTCTCTCTGTCGCTCTCTTTCTCTCTCTCTTTCTCTCTCTCTCTCTCTCTTTTTCTCTCTCTCTCCGTCGCGCTCTCTCTCTCTCTCTCTCTCTCTCTCTTCTCTCTCTCTCTCTCTCTCTTCTCTCTCTCTCTCTCTCTCTCTCTCTCTCTCTCTCTCTCTCTCTCTCTCTCTCTCCTCCGTCGTCATCAGTCAGAAATGATTTCCCTGTCAGCGCAATTCTCTCACTTGCATTCGCGCGTTTCCATTGGCGGAGCGACAGGGTGACGGAGTTCGAGCTGCTCCGCTGGGGGTGGATGTGGTGTCTGTCACTTCCGCCTGTAAGCACCACTCACTACTGGATTATTACAGCGGGGCTGTCAATCATCCATCCATCCAGACCGAGCCACACTCGACCCTCGATCCACAGTCTACCATAGGTGTGTGTGTGTGTGTGTGTGACACACCTATGTGTGAAAGGAGAACACATGCATGACCATGTTATACAAGAGATGAAGTCTCTCCTTGCTCCCTCGGGGATACAAGTTGGACCAGATTCCATCCTATTCATTCCTTCCTATCTTGTTGCGAAATCGTCATTGATCGACTCGCGTTTGCACGTGACCTAGCTCTTTGTGAGCAGTCGGCCCAACGCAGTACACCAATCGGAAGTCTTGATTTATTTTGAAAAATGTAGGCTAAGTCTGTGAAAATATACGCTGAATCTTCGTAACTGTCAAAATAGGCCATAATAAATCAATTAAAGCTAACATACTTTCTTGACTTTTTATTTTATTTATTTTCTTCTTGAGGCATTTTCTAAGTCAGATTCTTTCAAATTGAGTGAATAACTAGAACAATGTCCAGGTTATAGTTTGGGCCCTTACAAAACCGATTATCCCTGAGCACACAGTTAGTTTGTTAACTATCTCCGTCCGTTCAATGCGTTGTTTGTTGATAGAGCTGAGTTCATCTGCCACCCTTAATGCACAACTGCAGGCAGGGGGTAAAGGTGTGTCACCTTGTTTGAGACAGGTTAAACAAGTCCCATCTACAGCTGCGGTCAGGAGCTGTGTCACAACAAGCTGCACCTACGCTCTCTCCGCCTCCTGATACCTACTGATATTGACGGATAAGGTATTTTGGATATCATTTGCTTTGTTTTGTTTATTTATTTTAATAAATTGTTGTTGTTTTTTTCTCTTTGTGTCTGCCTTGAGGAAAAGTTTGTCACACTGATGATAACATTGTAGGGTATAGGGTAAGTCAACACGTAGGCTACATTGTAAAGTTGGTAGAAATTTGTCCCAGGACACTACACTTTTGTTATAATCATTTCTATTTTATCTCTCCAATGTATTCATTAACACAAAGTTTCACAATTCAGTTCAATTCTTCTGCCACAAAGTGGGCCTAAATACACATTTTGAATTCAACACAAATGACAAATTGACCATTATGAACAAGGCTACTGAAGAGGTTTTGGCAAATAGGGAGAGATTGTGCATTCTGCAGGGGCTGTTGAGCTATACAGCTCGTCCTACGTCTGGACTGTGAATGAACGCCATGCGGTGCAGACACTATCATATGTCTAGTAGATGTCAGAGTGGGCGGGTAAAGGGCGTAGGACAGTTGGATTGTGATTGGGTACATATCCAGAGATGCCCCATCATCTTTAATCTCTCACTCTTGATTCACCCGGTTCCTCCATCATTTGTTTGTCTTTATTTTCTACTTTTTTTGTTTTCTACTTTTTTTCTCTCACCTTTTTTTTTTAACACTTTGTTTATTGATTTTTCACAATATAGCAAAACATCATAATATAGAAATGTAACATTTTTTTTAGCCCCCAAAGACAAATAGACAAACATAAAAAATATAATAATAATAATGATAAAACAAACAACAAAAGTAAAATAATAAATAAAAATAAATACATAAATAAAATAAAGAAATAAAATAAAGCGTGTGTCAGTTTGGAGTTATTTGGATCCTTAGCAAGATAAAAGTGAGAAATAACATTTTGTACATCCTTATAACTGGTCAAGCAGATATGTAATCAAAGGTTGCCAAACACTGCTAAAATTGGCCTTGGAGCCCTTTAAAGCAAATCTTATCTTTTCAAGTTTCAGAAATTGTAGTGTGTCCCTAATCCAGTGTTTAAAGGAAGGTGGGGTAGCCTGCTTCCAATTGAGTAAAATTAATCTTCTGAGTGACAAAGGCAATACAATTTTGAATACCAAAAACTGCTGTAAGGGTTCAGAGCTATTGGTCTCTTAAGTATCTTGGATAGTGAGTCAAAGATAGGGGACCAGTAATTAACGAGTTTCGGGCAAAGCCAGAACATATGAGCTAGTGCTGTAGGTCAATTTTTACATCTGTTGCATGAATTATCACATGATGGATAGATTTTTGAGATTTTGGCTTTAGAGAGATGGAGTCTGTGTGCTACTTTAAACTGGACACATATCGATGGAGAATGTATTCTTAAAAAAACATTTGACCACTCAACATCTGTCAATTTTACATTCAGATCAGCCTGCCACGCCACTCTTAATGCATCCAAAGACGCTGACTGCACAGAAGAACGTTTTTATAGATAACGGATATTGTGCCCCTGAGCTCTGGGTCTGCTGGGAAAAGAGTATCCATAGTTTGGGGATTGTAGGGAATTTTTCCTGTGTTGTTACGTACCCAGTCCCTAACCTGAAGATAACAAAAAAAAATCGCATTCGGTAGGTCAAATTTAGTTTTGAGCTGTTCGAATGAAGCAAAAACCCCTGTTATGTATAAATCTTTAAATCAAATAATACCCTTCATTTGCCAAGCCAGGAAAAAGTCATAATATAATGAAGGGGCAAATCGATGATTAGACGCAATTGGGGCCCAGAGCGAGCCAGCCTGCAAACCAAAGTGCCCTCGGACTTGAGCCCATATAACTAAAGACTGACGTACCAAGGGGGCACTGGAAACGTGTCTTGTAGTGATAGGCATTGCAGAATACAATAAAGCAGGGAGAGACAATGGCAAGCAGGCAGTGTCCTCTATCTGAACCCAAGTAGGAGTCCCATCATCGATGTAATCTTTAAGCCAATATGCCATACCTCTAAGGTTGCTTGCCCAATAGTACAATTGGAAATGTGGTAAGGTCAAACCACCCATTGATCTTGGCCTCTGCAAAAATTCCCTACGGATACGGGGTGGCTTCTTATTCCAAATGAAGTCAGACATAATCTTGTTTAGGTGTGAAAAGAAAGACTTGTTGATAAAGATTGGTACAGTGTGGAAAAGGTAGAGAAATTTGGGCAACATGTTCATTTTAATTAGATTAATTCTTCCTGCTAATGAGGGAGGAAGCATGGACCATTTATTGAAGGCAAATATAGAACTCTCCAGAAGGGGAACAAAAATAATGGGGACCTATTATGCTTTTTCGACTTTTATGACCGACTTTTTGCTTTTTTTTTTATGCTTTTTCGACTTTTATATAAACGTTGTTATAATGATGTCAAGTCAAGTCATGTTTAACCATACTAAAGTGTCAAATAATGACGTACATGCATTTCGAAGTATTCCCTGCTGACAGTCTGGGGTGGCTGTGCAGAGCGCTAAACACTCGGGACAACGTTTGCGATTCACTTGTTCACATTTCCGGGAAATCATCTACGTCGTAGAGGCACTCCTGCCACGCCCCCATATGCCTGGTCAAATCTGCCCGCGCGCGCGCTTCAAGGAAGGTAACCAATCACAACGGAGTTGGGTTGGCAGGAGGGGGGCTAGGGGGCGGAGAAGGACGAAACCGAGCGTTGACAGAGAATGCTGAAAGCGCCCAGATGAGAGGAAGAGTTTCCCGAAAATCGACATCGTTTTTTGTGCTGTGGTTCGTGTCAGGTTGGCTATAGGAGCTATAGGAGTCATTGATAAGAAATGAAGACCAGAAAAGTAGTATAATAGGTCCTCTATGAGCTTAAAAAGGTTAGAATAGCCACGCGTAACAACCACACCTAGGTAGGTGAAGTTGTTAGATGTCACCTTAAAAGGACAGGAATTAAGGGAGATGGACTTTGCGGCAGAGTTGACAGGAAAAAGCTTACTTTTCGACACATTAATCTTATGCACGGAAATGCTACTGAAGTGGCCTTATAACGCCATAATATGGGGCAAGGTGTTCTGTGGATCAGTTATATATAGTAACAAATCATCAGCATATAATGACATTTTATGTTCCTTACCCCCTCTTACTATGCCACGAATCTCAGGAGAGGAGCGTATTACCATTGCAAGGGGCTCAATAGCTATAGCAAATAAAAGTGGGAAAATCAGGCACCCTTATTCTTTTTCAGTAAAATTGAAATAGAAGCCTGACAAAGGGTTGGTGGAAGGTGGCCTTCAACAAAGGACTCCTCAAAAACTGACAATAAGACTGGTAATAATCTAATTTCTTCCTTAGACATAGGTTTTTCCAATTGCTCCATTAATAATGCATTAACTTGAGTTGGATTTAAGCTCTGAAAAAAGAGTTCAAGTTTAGAAGGGTCAAATATCACCTCAGAAGTGTAAAGAGATGAATAAAACCTCTTAAATGCATCATTCATTTCCTTAGATCATTAGAAATCTGACCATCAGGTTTTCGGATGTTTGTAATCAGAGTAGAGGTCATGGACTGTCTAACCTGTTGAGCCAGAAACCTGCCAGCCTTATCTGAATGTTCGTATAAGCTCGATCGAGACTGGAGGAGGAGCTGTTCTGTATGGCGGGTAGCAGGTCAAATTCTGTCTGCAGACTCAATCTCTCCTTTAAAAAATCACCCATAGGAGCAATTGAGTTCTTTAAGTCCAATTGTTTAATTTGGTCGGAGAGGTCTTTAAAGGCACCCAGTGCAACTTTCGAGGCTTAAAAAATAAACATTCAATTTCTAGTCTTTTTTACACGTAGTAAGTTTCAATAACTCCATACCATTACATACCGACATTCAAGCAGCAAAGATGAGACGTCGTTGTGTGGTGAGAACTGATAGAAAATCGATAACAACAACAATGCCGCCATTTTCTTTATTTTTTGTAACCTACAATAAATAAAGCAGGCTTCCAGTCAATGGGAAAATGGCTTCTCCCCACCGGCGATTGTTGTTGTTAACGATTTTCTATCAGTTCTCACCACACAGCGACGTCTCATCTTTGCTCCTTGAATGTCGATATGTAATGGTATGGAGTTATTGAAACTTACTACGTGTAAAAAAGACTAGAAATTGAATGTTTATTTTTCATTGAATGTTTACATAAAGTTGCACTGGGTGCCTTTAAGACGCGGTTTTCTCGACCTAGCTTCCCCTTGCTTGAAAATATCGATTTGCGTATTAATACACTTAACAAACGACTCATCCCCAAGCAGAACATTACTAAAATGCCAAGGGCGCCGCATAGCTTTCTTTAAATATTTGTAGAACCACAGGCCCATGATCGGAGATGACAATGCCCTCATATCTGCAGTCCTTAGGGTATTTATCAATTAAAAAGTAATCAATGCAGGAGTAGGAATTATGTACTGGGGAAAAAAATGAGTAATGCTTAGAATTGGGATGCAAGGAGCGCCAGGGATCAGATATATTATACATTTGTAAAAAAGCATTAATCGTCCTATAGCTGATTTTGGTATACTGTAGTTGGTGTTAGAGGAGCGGTCCAGTATTGGGTCTGTACCCACCACTTGTAAAATATATATATATTTTTTTTTTATATGCCGTGGAACGCTCCGTTCACTTGCATGGGCTCTTCACAACTTCCGGCACCGTTGCTAAGTATAATTGACCGCATAGGCAAAAGGACTTTTTGCCTATGATGTCTTTGGTATCACTCCTAAAGTAGTAGTAGTAGTCTGGCTGAACGGAAGTGGACAGCGTCTATTGCTTAGCGGACGATTTGGCCGCGACTCCTCCCCTTCCGGTTGCTGGCGTTACCGTATTGTGCTCCCCCTCAAACTCGAAAACTAGGTAGTATGGCGAGTTTTGAAGAGGACTTTGACGGTTGAGGAATTTAACATGGGTAAATTGAAGACATTTCAGTCGTTTCCCTCCTGCCAGAAAATGATCTCAAGTCCTCTCTTTGTACTGAAATGTTTTATATGCCTTAAAATGAGTTGATAACCTTCATGAGTATCACATTACATAGATTATCCCATCCAGTGTATATTACCAGCTGAAACACCTTCACATGAGCAAATATAAGACATTTCAGGCGTTTACAAAAAGAATTGTGAATCACTTGCAATTTTGTATTATTTTTTATTTAACATTAATAATGATGTAATGTAACATCGTTTTTGTGTTTGTTTGTAGCAAAGTAGGCCCTCATTGAATTGAAATTTCAATCACGATAAAATAAGTTTTGAATCTTTCAACCATCACTACAGCCAGTTCTTCAGGATGCGGCAGAACCGCTATCAGAAGACTCATTGGGTGGATGTAAAGTGGCAGCAAGCCACAATCAAGCACAGCATTCAAAAGGATGGTTGTAACTGGTGTTTTCGTCATGAAGGTAATGTGTTCATCCCCTGATAAATAGTTTGAATATGAAAACATTTGTTTGTTTTGGCTTGTTTGTTGTAATAACATGACTGCTATGGGGTTGTGCTGAGTGCAGAACACAGACAATGAAAATGGATGAAGTTAAACTGATTTATTGTTGGAAAATCCTGGGCAGTGAAGTGGAAATGGCTGGCACGGGCTGTAGCAGGGGTAAGATCAAAATGGTGAAGTGTCTTGGCAGGGGTAGCTGAGTGGCAATCTTGGTATGATCTATGTAATAATTTGATACTCATGAATGTTCTCAACTAATTTTAAGGCATATAAAACATTTCAGTACCAAGATTCGGCTTCAGATCAGGAAACGACTGAAATGTCTTATATTTACCCATGTCAATGTGTTTCAGCTGGTAATAGACACTGGATGGGATATAATCTATGTAATTTGATGCTCATGAATGTTCTCAACTCATTTTAAGGCAAATAAAACATTTCAGTACCAAGAGAGGGCTTGAGATCATTTTCTGGCAGGAGGAAAAGGACTCCAATGTGTCATATTTTCGCTTTATAACGTATTACAGCTGATAAAAGAGACTGGATTTGTTCTTATCTACCCCACATAGTCCACATGAATGTTATAGTGTTAGTTTGAACCCTAATCTAATTAATGTGATAGGACCTACTGATCACTTTTCGGCACAACAGCGGCACTAAAGAGAGAAAAAAAGAGTGCATCCTCATTATACCCAGCACTTCTGAAAATGTACTTCCGAATGCTTCTTTGTCCCCAGCACATTTCAAACCAAACTGACGCCCATGGGTTTTATCCAGCCCGGTTGTGCTAGCATCGTGACGGCTTAGAGCGCCCGCGAAATCCCGTATAGTGGTGGCCGTCTCGGTCTGCGCTGAGCGCAGCGATGTCATCTCGGCCCGGAATTCCGTTTTTAGAGAGGCAATATCAGCTTTAGTGTCCTGCCGAAGGGCTTCCAGGTCTTCTTTAATCTCAGCGTGGAGACTAGCCATCTCCTTCTTGATTATATCAACAAGTTGTTTACGAGAGATGCCCATCTCGGATTTTATCAGCTGTAGGAGAGCGCTCTCCGTTGGTTGCTCTGCTGGAGGTATCGTTGGGGTTGATGGTCGGGTGGCAGCCGTGGCAGCGCTAGCATTCACCCATGAGCGTTTGTCTGAGTGCAGGGCTAGCTAAACTTTGAGCTGCAGGTTTGGATGCTTTCTTCTGACTTTAAGTCGCCATTATGTGTAGTTTTCCAGTATGAAAAATTGCCTCGCTATGCAGTCGAAATAATAAAAAGTTTTGGCTAATCAATTATCTATCAATATAAAATACGCAGCGTGTTGGACTTGTGACTGCTCCATCTTATGTCCACCGGAAGTCCTTTTCTCTCACCTTTTTAGGGGGGAATTTTTGTTCTCTCCAACTTTTTCTCTATTTTTGCTTGTCTCATTATTTTTTATGGTCCTCTATTCTCTATATCTATTATATTATCAACTTTATTTATATAGTTTGTGGCATTAGACACTGTACAAAGCAACGGTTATACATACAAAGCAAAGAGACAGTCCATAATCTAAAATTCATCGACAAAGATCTTTGTAAAACCTCTTAAAGAGAAATGGCAAAAATATAGCAGCAATAGCATCAATTAACTGTGTCAAGTAAATGTTATCAATATGTAAATGTGGGAATGTTAGATGGACATCAAGATGGGAATGTTAGAGGGACATCGTTTTGAGATTATGGAGCGTGAGGATGGTGACCTGAAGACTCAAACCTAAAGAACTGCCAGTAGAGGGAGCCAAATACATGCCAACTGAGGACAAAAAAGGCAAACATCCAGATGGCCAATCAAAATGCCTTTTAGTGTCAGAGTAGGGGGGAAACATGTGTATCTCAAACAGTTAATTATGAGTCTTTAGGCATATCCTCGAGAGACCTTCCTGATCTCGCAAGTTCACTTTCTTTTCATTGCAAAACGCAACCTTGAATAGCGGGCAGGTCTCATGAGACTGGTGCATGTCATATTGCATAATAAACAGTCACGTGGTACACATGTGTCCAATGGGTGGATGGTCGCTCACTATAACATAATACAGCCAAGCTGTTAATTCATATTGATTAACCTTGCAACGTCACGCAAGGACAGATTGTGTATCTTCTCTTTTCTGATCAATATATAGCTTTCTTCAGTAGGCCTACTACTGACACACGAAAATATTTAAACGCACCACATTAACAGTAACGGCTTTATTATCGGTGTATTTTATTTATGCCCGCAAGAACTTACTTAATGTAGTTTGGCCTGTGGTTTCTTAACGGTTTGAGCACCTCAGTGTTTCCCTACAACAATGACTGCGACATAGGCCTAAATAATCCGCATTAATAGTTAAGGTTCTGTGTGTGTTGGACGGTGCCCTCTAGCGTTGCTTCCCGTGTATTTTAGTGCTTGGCGCTTGGTCCAGGGGCGTCGCTAGGATTCAAGCACATTCAGCGCGGACTTTTCTCGCGCGATCCCTTGTTTCTCTTTCGCGCTCACACAGAATTTGCGCATGCCAAGATGTGTGAAGTAAAACTTCTGCTTTGAATGACACGCGATATAATATATTGTATTGGAAAAGATCTGGGGCTATTCATAAAACATCCAGGTTGCCAAGGCCTAACGGCGCCCATGGTTTGAGCCACCACAGGCAATGGAGACAGCCTGCATTTTCTTTAATAATCTTATTGAAACAATAGCCCTACATTCTGTAGACTCTGCAAATAAGTTTTGAAAAAGCCATCCACAAATCTAATTTCCGGATGAAATTAAACAGTAATCAAGGGGAATATCTTGCTAACGCAGGCAGTCCTGTATTATGATGAAAACGTAATCAAATCAAACATGCATTAGTCAACCAATGAATACTTGTGTGGGACTTATCTGATGGGATGGCACACACTTATTCAAGTGCCATATATTATGTAATATATTACCAGAAAGGTATGAGACCTTCTATGGATTATTCTGTGGTAGGCCTATATGTTTCCTCTACGTAATTATTAAATGAGAATGCATTTGTAAACTGTATACAAATAATACTCATTATTTATGTATCAAGTCTGTATTGGACTTAATAATGTCCAATACAGACACATCAACAATTTAAAGAAAATATGTTTTTAAAAATATGTTTTTATTTTTTCTCCGAAGAATAAGAACCCATCAACAATTTGGCAAGTGAAGTCTTGTACCGAAGGTGAATAGACAGCAACTTGTCAGCTCAACTGAAACACGTCCGATATTTTCGTGAACTGCTGTAGGCTACAACGCTGTTATGGGGGGTCAGTGAGTGGCCGCTGACCCCTCTCTTTCTCTCCTGTTAAAAGCCAAAATCTACTCCCCACAGTGTTCAGGGAGCTCTCTACGACCCCTTAAATAATGCACGCCGGCACATTTGAAAGGTATAGTCAAACCGCTATCACCCTGCTGCTCCCCGTCAGTGCGTAATGGATCGTGAACGCGATCACCGAGACGGAATGTGTACGATAGCTGTCTAGATGACATCACTTCCTGAGAAGATAAACATCCTGAATCGGTGCATTAACCAGAACTTGTTCAGAATGCTAATGCTATAATAGTACAATTCGCTGATCGCGGTTAACAGACTTGGCATCGTCAGGCAATATATTATCTTTTCACTTTTGTTTAGCAGTGATTACATTTATTATTTCTTAAATCTCTCTAATTTCTCCTATCCAGCCAGATGACTCACATTTATTATTTAACTTCAGTGTGTCTGTATATCGGTAACTGAAGTACACTTCAAATTATGATTGTTTTGTATTTTGTTATGTTTAATCATTTCCAGAAGGCTCCAGAAAGTGCACGCATGTCAATATTGAACATGGATGGTGTGGATTTCAGTGGAGATCCATGCTGAGCCCATCTAGACCCTAATGTAATTTACACATGTTGTTTTCACTATGTACATGCTGTTGAGTTATATAGGGTAAACTAGGGGAAACATGTCATTCCTTTGATTGTGTGCTCCTGGTAGAATAGGGTTTGCCCCATATCAGTATATCCCAAACTTATTTTGCACCCCTTTTTTAAAGACTTAAACCATATCCGGAGCTACATTTTGTAGACATTTTTCTTTTTCTTTATTTTTTTCAATTTATTAAAATATACAATGTTAATATTATTTCAACAGTTGTGAGTTGGCACTGAGGCACTCAAAGAGTTTTAGGGTTAGTCAGTTTAATCCAAAGAGCATTTCTAATGCGTTTTATTTTCTATCCTTTACTTTAAGAGCAAATTGCCTCAAGTTTCTGTGGCATTTGAGGTTCTGAATGATTGTGAATGTTGAAATGGTTTCATTCTGAAACCAAACAAGCATTGAATAGACGCTTATCAAGAGACTGGGCATGAGAATAGTTACAAGACGGGCTGAAGCCGTGGTCCTCAAAGTACAATGGAGAGGACGACCGTAGAGAAGAGAGAGAGGAGAGCAGAGCATGTTCATCCACATACACTCATTCCCAAGGAGGAAGATATTGTGATGGACAGTGCATCTAAAGTCTTGGTATATGTTTGGTCAATATAAACATGGCGCTGGAGGCGTCAACTACTGGAACACATCTCCTGTTAAAACGTCCTGATGACATATGACATTGGTACAAACAACAACCTTGTGTCATGCAGTTGATAGTTATGAATACACTTTCGACAAAACTGGGCATGCATTTTCACTACAGATTAGCAGTTTTCTAGGATAATTTTTTTTAACATCAATGATCTCTATTCAGGTTTACTAATGATGACACGCCTGCTACAATCATGATTAATTCTGTATCGTTTTGTTTAATGGTTGACAAAGCCCAACATTAAAGACTATTTGATTTGGTTTACAAAACACCCAAAAGTGTAATTTAGAAGTCAGAGCTACTGCCGAAATACACAAAAGAGCAGTCTGTGAATTTGACTTACTAAACTCAGCCTCTTTGTCATAATTTATTATTAAATCTGAATTATTAACACCAAGCGTTGCACAGGTAGTGTTTTCCACTGTGTAACCACTCAGTGTCTTTATGAAAACATACACCGCTATGCTTAAGCATTTTGTGTGTGGTAAGTATTAGGCTCCAGTATCTCACATCACGTTTGTTGTCATTGATTCTTCTAGGGTGACGATCCTGAATATGCTATCCAAGACGGAAACAAACAGCAGGCAGATGGTGAACCAAATGAACAGGTATCCGTCCAAACATCTACCCTCTCTCCATGCTGTCTACGACCAAGCTTTCCTGTCCATTTGCTTCAGGAACCTATCAATACCTCTTGCCCCCCAGCGCCGTGGAATTTGATGAATAATGAATGAAAAGACAAATGGTTGCTTAAGATACCCATTTATTCCTGGGATTAGCTCGGCTGGTCGTCAGGACTTCAAAAGGCACAAACAAATCAAAGGCAGACATTTTCTTTTCTCTACTAGTTGACTATTGATTAGCTGGCTGCCACGCCGGCCCCATGGGGACTCGCTCTCTCTCCCTCTCTCCATCTCTCTCCCTCTCTCACTCCGTCCATCTCTTTCCCTCTCTCTCTCTTTATCTCGATTTCTATGCCTCTTGCTTCCTCAATCTCTTTCTGTACCTCAATCTCTTTCTGTAGATAGAGAGAGGGAGATTGACCCCTCAATCTCCCTCTCTACCTCTCTCGATATGCCCCCCCTCTCTCTTTCTCTCTCTCTCTCTCTCCCTTGACCGCTCTCTCCACCTCCCTACTGCTCTCTCTCAGTTGCGTAACTCCATAAGCATGTCTTTAAATTCTGAAAATCAACCACCCTCATGGTTTCCAAGAAAAAAATTCTTACAGCAGTGTGTTGGCTGGCGACATCGCCATTGTCCATGATTTCTCAAATCCCAGTTGTCTCCAGGGATGGCATTTGGTTGGTTTGTTTGTTTTCCAATCATGCACTGACTGTATCCCTGTCAGCAGCTAAACTGAAGATTCAAACTGAAGATTCATCTTAAGTATACTGATTTTTCTTAATGTTGTTTGTCTTGTCTCGTTTAAGTGATCTGTGTTTCCATGGGTATGGGGTCATTTAGCAGGCCCTTAACCCCAGAGCACCTCCTTTTCCTCTCGTCAGAGAGGACTAATGCACTTTGGAAGGAAAAGCCAGAGTGTGTATCATTTCCTTGTCAATAAGGTCATTAAACATATCAACTCATGCCAATAACTCATGATGGATATTTTTTTTATTGTTGTTGTTCTTTAAGGGCAGTGATGGCAATATGGCGTTGTGAAACTCAAACAGCATCTTCTAGTAAGGACAACAAGTAGGCTAAGTAAGATGGGTTTGGGACACAGTACCAAGCCTCTTCATCCCCATGCGGTTTGTTTTATGGATGTTTGTTGAAATATTAATAACAGATCCTTAAGTCGAGCTCTGCTGATGCTGTGGTTGTCTCGTTTGACCGATGAAAACACTAGGGGGCCAAAACCCTAAGAGCCTATTATTCACACAGTGCAACTGTTAACTAGCAGATAACAAGGCGTTGCCATGACCACATGGTATGGTTTGGCAAATTGTACACTCAATAAGACAACAAACACAAGGTAGCAAATATTGTGGTATTGTAGTAGGCAAGTATGACTAAAGTATGACCGCAGGGGAGTTGATGTCACACACATCTTGGTGCTCGTTCATGATTATATGAACAAATGGTTGCTTTTTTTATCTTAGAATCTTTGTTGAGGAAATACCAAGATCGTGTCTTGGAATGTGCTTTTGGAAATTCCGATTACCCTCCTTAAAACCCTCCTATTCGGTTAAAGGATGACCAATCTGAGTGACCCTTATACTTCTGCAAACATATTTCCTCTGATCATCAATTATGAGTGATGGCATCAAAATCTGCCAGCCACATAGTATTTCAACATGTAAAGGTGTCTGAGCAATTTATTATTTTTATATTAGGCTTACTCAATTACAAAAAGTGTAATTTTACAATAACATGGAGAGTAAATTCCACCTTTGACAATATTTTAGTCTTTAATTATTTAGCGTAATTTTTGGCGTACACAAAATAAAGTGATCAACCGATTAACATGCTACATCTACATCAATTTGGGAATATGCAGTGTAAAGTTGTTTGCCTTAAATAATGCAACTGGGTTCCAAGGGAGATTATTTCTAGAAATTGCATTTTTTCTTTTTACAAGATCAGTTGTGAAAATGCAAAAGTAAAATTTGTTTAGGTATTGGTATCAGCCATGCAAATAAAACTCGAAATATACACATCTTCCATATTTTACAAGGCTTTGAAACTTTTAATTTTTTCTTGTTGAACAGAACAATGCGTAGCGAGTCACTTTGTGTCCAAAATAAATGTACACTTAATAATAATGGCCTATAAAATATCTTATTGTCCTATCTCCCACTGGATGGCATCCACAGCCCAATATCGGCGTCTTTACAAACTACTCGGTATCTTTCACCGGTTCGGCGCCAATGCATTACCATGGACTGAGCAACTGTGGTCGAGCATATGACCAGCTCATTATATACACGCAGCACGCTAGGACTACAACTAGGCCTATATGTCTTTATATCCTATCCAATAACCACATTCGGCGCTGGAGAGCTATGTTGGAGCTCTTCCCAAAATTATAAAAGCAGTCAGGTTAAATAGTTGTAATATGCGGAATTTGCTTTAATCGTGAAGTCCCGCCTCTTTCTTCCAATTATAAAGGAGGAAAGACCGTTAACCCAATCTAAACTTCTGAGAGGCTGGATCAAACGTCATTCACAGGACCGCCCTGTGGAGTTCTGCTGGAGAGCGCGCTCTCCGCCAGAAGTCATAAAGTCAGACTTCACCAACGGGGCACGGGCCAGGAGAGAGAGAGAGCGAGGCTGGAGCGAGGAGGGGGTGGACTTATCTATTGGCCCACAACGTTTAATGAAACACGGCGATACATGCGGTATGTTTGCTCTCATGGCTTCCTTACTCCCGTTTTTTCCCCACCTGAAAAGATAAGCCAATGGGCTCGAGAAGTTGTTGGTCCCATCCCGGGCATATTTCCCGTCATACGAGACCCGTCGCAAGCGCACCTGTGACATCAGCTCTGTGTTGATCTGCCCGACACGCCGTGAAGACCCGCTACTTTTCACTATCCTAATCCGAAGACATGACGGTGTCCCCGGTCTGCAAACCGGCTAAATACCCGGCGAGACTAACATTAATGACCGAAGCGGTGTCAGGGTGTTTGTGATTGAGCCACAGAAGCTGTCTCGAGACGACCGGCGGGACGCCAGGGCCGTATGGAACTTTCTTTTGGAGGACAAGGAACGCACCTGTTCGATGCCCGCCGGGACTGGACCAGGTACCGCTGGACCCTGACATGTCTAACGACGAGCCGTCGTAAAGCAAGCCATCACTGCTATTACCTGGGTTTCAGGACAGGGTTCCAAAAGCGATGGCGTCTGAGGTGGCGTGTGGATTGATCTTCAGATTACTTCTTCCAATATGTCTGGCTACCGGTGAGTTTGTAGCCTGGCGGCTCTATTTGGAGTAACCTTGGCTATTTCCATATGATGGATTGACGTTTGCATGCGTTTGCGTTGAACTGTACGGGATTATGGTTTAGCTTGTAGTTTCAGTTTGAATCAGGGTTACTATATTAGGGAAAGAAGGAAAAAACAAAACTCTTTTGTGGCTATATATTTACAGTAGTCCTGTCATGTCTGTCATATTTGATGTAGGCCTACTTTCTGCCTTGTGCTCAGATTTTCAGTTTTATTTACCTTTTACCTCCAAGTTTATTTAAGCAATTGCCCTCCTATTTCTGTTGAATCATGTTCATGTTTAAACAAATAAGCTTATGGTTTATTATACGGTTGTATAATGTTAAGAGTGAAAATATAGGAAAATAGACTTATCTATTTTAAAATAAGTTGATTGGAGCCCATAATAAAAAGTAAAGAATGCCCTGCTCATGGGCATGGCATCAATTTGATTTAAGCTTTGTGCTTCCATAAATGTGGACTAAGATGACATCAAAAGTTCTGCGGAGTTTGCCTTGATGTCACCGAAGCCAGTTTAGTAATTTAGTAAATGTAGTTATTAGGTGAGTGCTGCATGCAGCGTCTAATTGTTCTTCATAAGTTGTATTCTTTCTTTCTTTCCTCTTTATTATTCTCTACAAACTTTGGGACCTCTACTTCCTAAATCTTTCACCTAGAGACCCCATTCCAATTTTATAATGTTCACAATAGTTCAGAAAATCTTTTCAGATTTTTTAAATATGTTATATTTTTTAAGATATTCTACTTTTAAAATACGATATATTTTTTAACACGGGAGTCAACGGGAGGACGGCAGAGCTCTGGTACTTGAGGTCTTCACCAGTGTTGCCAGATTGGGCTACCTTTGGAGGACGTTCAGGCAGTGTTGCCAGATTGGGCGGTTTTTCCCGCTCTATTGGGCTATTTTTAATCACGCACCAGCTCGCTATTCACACACACACACACACACACACACACACACACACACACACACACACACACACACACACACACACACACACACACACACACACACACACACACACACACACACACACACACACACACACACACACACACACACACACACACACAATCCAGCAGTGCAGGGCAATACATTTTACCTTTCAGATTCTTCAGTTCAATTCATTTTACATTTCTGCATTTTTAGCAATGCCTTGTGCTTTTCATTCAGCTGTCACTTTATCTATGTGGCTTAATTAAAACATATTTTCAACCTCACTTTGCACTACAGCACTCACCGCATTTACTGCTGGAAATGCATTTTCTAGTTGCATATGTTGATCAAAACAATATCTGACAATCTCAGATCATTGCTGGTGTTGCAGTGTCATACATTTCCTTTCCGTGAATACCTCCTTTCCTGTATGGCCTTTGGCAGACGGCTCCTATACACTCAGGCTTGCAGTCTGTCACAGAGTGTTTGGGATAACCAGTCAGTGGTTTTTACCGGACTCAAGTATTCTCCCCCACGACTCCTCCAGTGTCAATTTTAGGCGTCATTTACTCTAACCGTAGTTTGGTATCAGGGAAGTTTTTTGAAGAGGGCTTTACGGTTCAACTGGTGGAGAGCCCTGAAGAATGCATGCTGTTAAAGGGGATTGACGTCTGGGTATATAGGATATTCTGTGGCAGGCCACAAGTGATAAGAATTAACGTATAATCAGTGGTGAGGTTTTCACAGGGGTATCTGGGAGTCTGTAATTTGTGGTGACTTGTGTGGTTGAAGTACTTTTTAAAGCCAACAGCATCCACGGTGCTGCTCTCTATAGATAAGCCGCACTCAGCACGGCAATAATGCATCACTTGTCAGTGGACGCCCGCTTTATTTCCAAAAGCAATTGTAGGGCCCATGCATTGTCTCCATTAATTCGTGGAAAGTAGTTTTAACAGTATGAATTAATAATGCGGTTGTGAGGAGGAGAGGAAGAAATTGCTTTCCCGTTATCGTAAACATACCTTTTAATATTTTATGTTTTTTCAAAGTGCAAATGAGCACTCGCCCAGCCACGGTCGCAGCGCGCAGGCGCAGGGTGGTCGCAGACAGGACGAGGCTCTGGGAACAGAGGGGAGGAGCGAGGCGGGTGGAAGAGGTCACAAGTCTTACAGTAGATATGCTCTCCCTCACCTTCCAACACAGTGTCTCCTGTCTGCGGTGCTGCAGCAGCCTGGGCTGGTCTTGGCTCTCTGACCGTGCCCCACATCTCAAACGGAGATGCAGAGAGGGCTGTTATCAGTCCAGTATTGATCCTCATTTACAACACTATTGTTAGTTTTTTTTCAGCGCTGTAATACAAAGCACACAGATAGTACAGACATAGAAGCAAGCGTGGGTTTAGTTTGGCGACTGCTTGAACTAATCCTTAATTAAGAGGAATGTGATTTAGCTCAACAAGTTTATATTAGCTCCCGTGCTGCATCGATTTCCAAGTCCGGGACACATTTATTTGTGACACGTTTTTATTTTCATTAGCTGTAAATGACTTGCTTTCTCCCCGTTTTCCTCTTTCATGTATGTTGCCCGTGGTGGCTGAGTAGTCACAGTGGAAACATCAATGCATGTTATTTGACTCCACCAGGGCCCTGCCTTATTGTACCGTGCATGTCCACTTGCCGCAACAATATTTGCTCTTGTTGTCCGTATTTTTTTTTCTCTCTCGTGTGAAGTGTCACACTGAAAGAGTCTGTCTGCTGACGTTACATCGTCTCAGCTTCCTGTTGCTAATCTGACATCACCTCTATTGAAAGATACCGGCCAGCCTGCAGTACCTGTGTACACAGACCTCCTGACACACACACACACACACACACACACACACACACACACACACGTATGAACACGCACACACGTACACATCGCAAAGACTCATGCACATCTGTAAACACACCCACACACACACACACACACACACACCCACACGTGTAAACACACACACACACACACACACACACACACACACACACACACACACACACACACACACACACACACACACACACACACACACACACACGTAAACACACACACACACGCACACACACGCACAGACACACACAAACACACATGCACACACACGTGTGCACATCACACACACACGTGCACACAGGCATATAAGCTCTCTGCTTGTATGTCACAGGTCCTCACGTTCTTAGGTATTATCGGGGTCTTGGCGAAGTCCCTGCTTCTAGAATGCTGTCATTACTGCCCCTCACTGGTGTTTCATTGCCAATAGAAGATAGCAGCCTTTTTGGTATCGCTGATCTCTGGTCTTAGTGTGGGCATGACCTGATCTCCCCATGATACACTATTGTGATCCCGAAGCCTGTTACTGGCAGTACGCTGCCGGTTCCTATGCTTATAGGGTAGGTCAGTGGCATATATGTAGATGGCCAAGAGGGAATTTGTTGTGCACATACACAGGGTTGTCAAAGACAGTAAAGTGCAATAACAGTGAATCGACTACTACTGTGCTATTGTATTTCTATAGAATAGCTATAGAAAAATGTATATATATATATATATATATATATATATATATATTCTCTATCATGCTTTGGTCTACCATTTAACAAAAAAGGTCTCATAATTATAAAGGTTAGTAATTTCACATACTAACCTATTGCCATTTTGGTAGTTTGGGTATATATTCTATGCCAAATGCTAAATCATGATTTTCTCCGGGATTCTATCAATTTGTCAGGTAAAATGCTGAACAGACTTACATTTGAAGAATCCACCACACCCTTCTCTGAGAAAGTTCCAGAGAAAAGCAGACTTTTGTTAGGTTTCAGGCAGAAATGCAATATTTAAAGGTGTAGGAGTGGAGATTCCTTTTGTATCTGTTGGCGCCTGGTCAGACCGGAGGGTTACCGACTCCCTTATCTGACGACATGACATTCCCTAGCCTGGTCTCTAAATCAGCTGGAGGCCTTTATATATTCTCAGGGTCGTTTACCCTGTTCTCTTTGAGAATGGCTTTCCACAGTGCGAAGGAGAGACAAGAGTGGGACCAAAGACAAAGATACGCTTGTGAAAGAAGGATTGCGGGGCGTAATCAGATTTGGGAGAAACAAGGGAAGTTCATGTTTTTTGTTTAACAAAAGGGAGCCGGTGAGTCACACCCCAGGGCTGTTCAGCCAGACATACGGCTCAGTGTCTTGTAGTGGTAGCAGCGGGGGCAACAATCGGATGGACCAGCAAACAAAAGGCTCTTTGGCTGCAGGAACTCCATACAGATGAAATAACCGAGTCCTGCTGCCCAGCGAACCGCACTGCTGACACAATGTGGAGAGGCTTCAACGCTGCTTTATTCATACATAAAAGAAAGGTTGACGCTAGAAAGTGATACATATTGCAGATTGCAACCAGAGTTATTGCACGCGCGCACACGCACACACTCGCACGCACACACACACACGCACGCACGCACGCACGCACGCGCGCGCGCGCACACACACACACACACACACACACACACACACACACACACACACACACACACACACACACACACACACACACACACACACACACACACACACACACACACACACACACACACACCCTTCCTTCTCCCCTTTTTTTGGTGTGGCCTGGGAGACTTTCCTGATGGGAGTTGGGGTTATAATAACAACCTCTCACCTAGCAGACGCGACGACTCTTGAAACCTAGCCAACTAAAAAAAAGAAAAGAAATGAGAAGTGAAGAGCACGTTCGGTCAATGCACATTCTGTCTCATGCAGTTGCTTTGACCTTTGACAGATTAACTGTACACAGATGTGTTTTTCTCAACTTTCTCAAGCCTTCCCCTGACTAAGACTGAGTGTTATAGTCGACCTCCTTGCAGGTATCTCGAGCCTTTGAAGCCCGCCAACGGCCGGATCGGGAGCTTCTACTTCCAGGCATTCAAAGGAGGGGTCGGTTAGTCAGAGGTCAATGAATAGCTCTATTGACCGTCCCAAGATAAATAAAAGCGTCCTTTTCAACAGTTTATGGGTACATTTTTTACGGCAGTTCAAGACTAGCTGGTGCCGGGACGGATTGAGGCGCTCGTTCAGGCGTTTGGCCGCGTGGGGAATGTTTCTGTTCATGCGGCCACAGTTAGGGCGCACTCACACTAGGCAAAGTTGCCCTGTACCGTACTCAAGTACGATTACCCCCCCCCCCCCCCCACACACACACACACACACACTCTGCTGCTGGCCTGTGCTCACGCTAGGCAATCTCAACTGGGCCTGAGTACGGTGGTCTCTTGTACATAAAGATTGCGTATCCGTGTGTGTGCGCGTGTCGGCTCATTAGCATCTGTACTGTGGCCCGAGCAGACCTCACCGAAGTTTACTGAGGCCACGGAATTGAACTGTACTTGAGTACGGATGGCGTGCTCACACTGGCCAAACGATCTAGGGGGCAGACGTACTCGGGCATGGTACAGATGGCCTAGTGTGAGTGTGCCCTGGGACGTGTGTGAGGACCGGCCGTGTGTGTGTCCACATCTCCGTGAAGTCGCTGGTGGACTCTCAGTGTCGACCTCCTTCTGACCTCATGACCTTTGTTCAAATGTGTGTAGGAGGCCTTTGACTTGTCATACTTTGATGAGTAATTCTGAAACGGGCGGCATCAGATTGTGAACAGTTTGTCTTCCATTATATGTTTTGTTGATTTATTTTTCTAAATCTTTATTGTAACCAACAATTATCATAATTATTCATCACAATCATCCTGGTAGGTGAGAGTGGTATCGCAAGAAGTTTTAGGGGCGAGATGGAAGTATATAACTGATACTATAACTGATATTATAATATAAATTCCTTCCAAAACAGAGAGCGTGTGTGTGTGTGTGTGTGTGTGTGTGCGTGTGTGTGTGTGTGTGCATGTGCGTGTGTGTGTGTGTTTGTGTAAGCGATTATAATTAGTTTAGACTACCAAGCTGCGGATCGTGATATGGATAGGATTCCAATATTCTCATGTATACTTTCTGTCACTGCGGTGATGACTGGTTGCTTATTAATTGGTGGTAGCTTTCAGCTGGGCCACGCCTCACTGCGGTGGTCCACTTTGTGGTTCCAAATCAATATAGCAATTAATGGCTCAGTTTGTTTTAACAGAGAACATTTCAGCCTTGGTCATTATATGCTCTTAAAAGCCTTCCTCACATGGACTTTGGTGGTAGTGGAGGGTGGGGGTCATGTATATTGGATGAGGATATGAATATGTGCTAGTTATAAGATACACATGTTTCGTTTTTTTACGTTTACTGGGCGGTACAGAACCAAGATCTAAATCGTCTTTAACAGTTGCAATTAGGATAAAAGTGAACAAGTAAACACTTTGTTCCTGTCAGGTACGATGCTTTCACTGCCCTCTCAGACAACACATGCTTTTGTTTAGTCTTAACCACTTTTCAAACGGTGCTTATTTTCCCTTGTATTCATTCATTTCATCGTTTCAGGAGCACGGATAGTGCGTGACAACAAGCTATTTCCAAGACCTGGAGGGATGTTTTTTTTAATGCTGCAATATAAAAAAACACAAACAGTAAAGCACAGTAAATGGTATCGGAACCCTATCAGAATCTGGTGAAAATAATTCTCTTCGTATTATGAAACGTGGCTGTGATTTTTGTGTTCCATTATATATATATATAGAGAGAGAGAGAGAGAGAGCAAGAGAGAGAGAGAGAGAGAGAGAGAGAGAGAGAGAGAGAGAGAGAGAGAGAGAGAGAGAGAGAGAGAGAGAGAGAGAGAGAGAGAGAGAGAGCGAGAGAGAGAGAGAGTCACACAGAGAGAGAGAGAGAGACAAAGAGAGACAGAGAGAGAGAGACAGAATACAGGCCTCCTCCTTCCTACCATGGTTGTAGCTTGCTTCATTGCCACTTTACAGACTTCAGTGTATTAATTATTATTTGATCCAGTGGCCAGAGAGGGTCACTGCTGAAAAGTCCTTATTCCCAATGTCATTTTTTATATTCTTTATAGACAAAAGAGGTTGAATTGACCAAGCTCTTTTCCGTTCAGGCTGTCCACCTCTTAACTGGACATCCCTCCTCTGCCAAGAAGGAGATTGTTTCTATTCATCACAGCATAGGCAGCTTACTATTCAACTATAGTTGAACTATAGTTCAACCCACAGTACACACTGGACAACCCTGCTTACAGCAGACAACCCCGCAGACATCAGACAATCCTCCACACACTAGACAACCCTGCAAACAGTAGAACAGCCCTGAAGATACTAGACCACCCTCCACACACTAGACCACCCTCCACACACTAGACAACCCTCCACACACTAGACAACCCTCCACACACTAGACAACCCTCCACACACTAGACAACCCTCCACACACTAGACAACCCTCCACACACTAGACCACCCTCCACACACTAGACAACCCTCCACACACTAGACAACCCTCCACACACTAGACAACCCTCCACACACTAGACAACCCTCCACACACTAGACAACCCTCCACACACTAGACAACCCTGCACACACTAGACAACCCTGCAGACACCAGACAACCCTGCAGACAGTAGACAACCCTGCAGACACTAGACAATCCTGTAGACAGTAGAAAACCCTGCTTCAAAGATGTCCATTCTTTTATTAATTTTACCTTTATTCAATCCTTTGCTGCAGTTGCATTTCTTTTTTTTTTTAGAATATTTGTCAATTATTATTTTAATTTTTTTTATGATTTCCTTGTATTCGAATGTATGTACTTTTTTACGTGATCCTTTCCTAGGAGAAAGTCCCAATACTTGCTAATCAAATCACATGCTCATATATTGTGCTTGTATTGTGTTCTCTCCCCCTGCAGCCTGTCTGTTCAGGTTCAATGGCCTGTCCTTTGTCTACCTCATCTACCTCCTGCTTATCCCTCTCTTTGCAGAGCCCACGAGCACCACCATGCAAGGTAAGCACTCTATATCCGGCCCTATCTTTAATCTCTTATTATTCTTTCCATCTTGTAGGAATAAATAGTATTCTGAAATCAAACCTGAGAGAGACAACCAATTGCAATTGTTGTTTCTGATCCGAGCGAATTTGTGCCCCACCGTCTGAATTCAAACTCCATCACATGACATTAGGTTCATGTGTATCTTGCCTAAAAGGAGTGAAAGCAATGGACCCACATTGTCATGCCCGCAAGGGCAATACTGATGTTAGTAGCAGCTTAACCTCATCGCTTCGTCCCGTGTTCCCAGACCTTCTCACGGTCTCACTTGGTGGTTGATGTTCGGTGTTTAACGACCCTATACCACACACCCGGCGGCGGTCTCATATCCTCCAGCCACAGAAGCAAATAACAATCAGAGTCCATCTCCTTTTAAGTCTCGGCCCTAAAACGTCTTCTTCTCCCGCCGGCGGCCACTGCAGCCGTGTCAGTGCGGCGGTTGCGGTTGTAAAAAGACACTCGTGATACGACCCGGCGCACTTCCCCCTGGCGCGTCTAAAGCAATATCCGACTGGACACCTCCCAGGCATCTCACGGCAGGGCTCTCCGCGGGAACCCGGGCACATGTGCTCTTTAATAATACATGAGTATGTATCGGAGGAAAGGGAAAACATCCAGGCTGGGAGCTGTCCCCGTGCTCCCGTCTCCAGCTGAAACAACAGTCAGGAAGTTCGGGAGAGGGGGGGGGAGAAGAGGGCGAGATGGACCGCTGGAGAAAGTGGGACCACTTAGAGCCCTCATCAATAGTTAAGGAGTCTTCTGGTGAAGACGTGACCGCACGGCACGGCCCCTTGTCTGATCTCTGCCGCCGACGAGGCTCTTCACTGATTATTATTATTTACAATCCAAGTTCAACCATACTTTACTTTTTAAATAATGTTCTCTCTCAGTATGTCCCCGTTATCCAACCTTGGTCAATAACTCCCTTCAGATGTGAATCCTTGAGACTTGAGTCACAGTAATTAAATGGACGCGTTATTTTTATACCGTCCCTGACAGGGTGCCTTTCTACCTGCATCAATAGTGTCGATATAATATCAAAATTGGCAAATGGCTTTGGCTTGAGCCATGCTACTCACAGCTGTCAGTGGGCCGTTTGTGGTGTGAAAACAGCCAAGGAGTTGGGAGGCGTGAATGCGTGTTGATTTGCCACAGGCATCAGCAGCAGGTACGCAGTCTTCTCTCTGACTGGGAGGCTGGCCAGGACTTGTACCATCTCTCTGTCTCACCCGTTTGTAATTGGAAATGGAGAGTTCCAGTTTGAAACAGCAAACTGTTCTGATAAATGGGGTCTGGGAGAAATTTATTGCGGGTATTATCTTTGATTACTTACAAAGCCAACATTCTTGAAAAAGAAGACTGTAATCACAGACACTGGAATTCACATGAATGCAATAATATCCTTTTAGCTAACAACACTATCACTGGCACATCATTCGCACATTCTTTTCAGAAGCGTTTCAAAATGATTGTAGCTTTTTATTATATGACAAAGTATAAGGTGTTAATGAAACTCAATTTAAGTGACAGCTGTAAAATGCATTTCAATGCTGTATTTTTGATTTTGGAAAAAATGAAATGGGCGTGTTCCTTTTTAATTGTTGTTGTTAATTCAAACCAGGACTAGTTTTATATATTCTACTAAGGTTAACCATTCCTTTTTAAAAAGCCACTATAGAGCAATGAGACAAAATAAAAGTCAATCCAAGATTCCAACACATTTCTGAGGGGAGCAATCATTTCCACGACCCGTAGTTGTTTGTTTGATTTACTCTTGGGTGTAATTGGTGATTTTTAACTCCCTGTAGATTTCACATTCCCAGTCAACATGTTAACTGCTTCTCCTGTATGCCTAATAGATGTTTAACACACCCAAAGGTCCCAGCAGAGTTGATGAATGGCACTAATGTTACCATCTCCTCAGGGATGTTTTTACAGTATGGCAGGGTAGACATGTTAATATTTCAGTTAGGACTTTACAAGCCCTAAAAGACGGGTAGTCCTCTAGTTTTTGTAGTGAGAGATGTGCGATGAACCACGTTTCTGTTTCTGTTACATTCTCCTCCCTTTAGGCAGTAGCTCATGAGAGTTAGACTGTTTTGTACCTATGTAAACCTCGGGATCAAGAGCCACGTGGGTTAACACGGGCCTGCATAGTCTTGAACAGTGGCGGTTATCTAAGTGCTTAAGAGAAAGAAACATTTGTTGAATTGTAAATGAACAATGGTCTCTGTTTGGGCCTCATTTAAATGTGCTCCTGGGAGGTCATTATGAGACTATGTCACATTGCATCCAGGATAGATGGCAATCGAATAGCAGTTGTTTCTGTTGCACAGAGGAAAGAGAAAGACAAAGCCAGGACGGCCATATTGTCCTGCCTGGAGGACCCTTTTAATAGCCAGAAGCTCACTAACAGTCCTTTTCCTTGGTATTAACAAGCATTATATTCCATCTTTGCGACTGTCGAGGGAATGGCAGTGGGAAATTAGCCCAAATAGTTTTACTTCAACGTTTAATAGACCTGAATAATACTGGGATAGCATATTCGCTTAGCATCTCAGTGTTACATGGGTGTTTATTTAGCAGAGAGACATCTGGGTCTCTGACAATTAGTCGATTAGTTGATCGACAGAAAAATGATTGAATTTTCAACTATGACAATAACCGTTAGTGGCTGACTACATCGACTGGTGTAAACCAAACTCCTGTGGAACGCCATAATAATCCCTCACCTGACGTTCCTGAATGCGTTAGGTAAGAGCGTTTGTTTTCCAATCCCGGAATCCCGGATGGAAGCCCCCCCCCCCGGCGGTGTGTGTGTGCGGGTGGGCCTGACATATCCGTGGTTACACACCGCATTCAGTGAGCGTTCCCGCGCAGGAATGTGTTAAATACTCCTAAGTGAATGCAGAACTCTCTGGGATGATGCTCCTGTGAAGAATCACTAACGCAGCCATTAGAGAGGAAAACACACGGGTGTACACGGCAAGCCGATTACCAATAAGCACTAGATAGGAGAGGACCGTCTCTCAACCAGAACAGTGGGGGATGGGGGGGGGGGGGGGATGGTACGCCACACAGCATCCCTCAGGGTTCAACATGTCCATGAGAGCACTATGCAGGTGGTCCATGGCTACCATGGAGGATTATCACCACAGCAACACAGCATCACATCGTCAACACAGCATCCCATAATCGTACCTTTAGGTTCCCAATAAAGGGCAAGGTGGTCAGAAGCTGCCCAACAGCACCAGTTCCTTCTGGTTTGTTTCATTTGATTTGAACTTGTCACCGTTGTCCCATTCAAGTCGAGTCAAGTCTTTATTATGGCCAAACTACGCAAATCGTCTGGAATTCATTGAGTTGATTTGGCTCAGACAGGACAGTACAATACCACGCTGAACAAGGGAGACATCAAGTCTGACTGGACATACACACAAGACATCACATTAAAACTAGACACATGCGTTGCTACCACTGGGAAAATAAAATAATAAATACAAGTAGCTAAGACAAAGCGTTGATGCCATTGATGCAAACGCCGCTGATACAGACCCCTCGTGATAGGTGTATTTAAATAGTTGAACAGCGTTTTATCGTACTACCAGGCCGTCCGTCTGGACCCGGGTGTCTGTACTACCGAGGCCTACTGACCCGGGCGTGTTCATAAGGGCTGCTGCTACAGCATCTGAAACAGGGAGGTGGTTCCTTCGGACCATTGACCCAGTGCATCGCCTCTGCACACCGCTGACTTTAACAGCTATTAGGCCTATTTATTCTGTGGTCAACGGCAGTTAAGTTCATAAAGCATCAGTGGACATTAATCGTTCTTAAAGAGAGAAGCCGGATATGAAAAACCAAATCCATGGGTTTATTCTCATGGCTGAAAGTGGGTGTTTTAATGCCAAGTTAAGTGTTTTTTTTGCCTTCAATGTTGATGGTATCGGAGGAGTTAGTCACTTATTCTTACGATATGAGATGATGGTTTGGAATTGAAAATGCAGATTGTTCAACGCCTTTCACACAAGTACTAGTCTTACTTTACTTATTACTCTTACATTTAAGAGTTATTATGCTGGTTATGAATAACACACAAAGAAAATGTACCTCTGGAAATTAATACAATACCTTCCTTGCTTGCTTCTATGTGGACTGCCTGCCTGCCTTTTTTCCTCTACAAATACACAACCCTTATTATAATAACATTTCCTTGTGATAGTGTCCTTATTCCAACTTAATATATGTATTTCAATTCACATCAATTATAAGGGGATATTTTATCTAAGATTTGGGGGAAAATGTGGATGTTGGATGTCGTCCATGAGAATGTTAATTATGATGTTCACTCCTACTTGGACACGTCATTTTGATAGAGCCTTCCCAAGTTGTGCATATTGCATTATTATAAACCCCTCGTTAGAAAGCCATTTGAGGGAACCAGAAGTTCATCAATGTAGTGTGTTCTTTAAATGTCTCTTCAATTGTCCAATTGGATATGTTTTTTTATTGTTGTTGATGATGATGATGATGATGATGATGATTATGATGATAATGAAGATGACGTTGTGTATCCCCCCCTCCATCCCTAGGCCACACAGGGAGGCTGCTCATGTCGCTGTGTTTCACCAGCATGTCCTTCGTGCTGTTCCACATCATCTACCAGATCACAGTCAACAGCCTGCTGGCCACCCACTCCATCAACGCCGACTTCAACTGTGAGTTTCTAACCCTCTCTCGTCCCGTCAACAGTAGGCTAGCTCATGGTCAGTGAGATCTGGACTGGCTTAACGACGCTGTAGGTGGGATTCGAGAGTTACCACGAGAGTTGACAAGAGCAGAAAAGCACACGGTTTTGAAACTGAACAACCCCAAAAAACAACACAACCTCCCTCTCTGCACCTTCGCTCCCTCCCTACGTATCTCTGTCATTGACACGGTGACGCTGTTTGTACTTGATTGGTCGGTGAAAATGGATTCCCCAGACTCATCAAGGAAGAGATGCCGTGCTTGGCTTTTGGATTTTGACTCTAAAATAGATCTTATATCCATGGTGACAGCAACAGGATAATACCAGTGAGATCCAAACTTTTACAGACTGTAATAGTTTGAGATCAGAGCTTTTGACCCGACAGCCAAGTCTGTGTGACATCTGAAACGGCACACGGTGAAGCGCACAGCACTTAATTCCTGCCTTATTTAATAAAGATTGCTTTTATAATTTACGAAGCCAACTTTAGGCATCATAATTACCTGAAGACATGCAACGCTGCTTCACTCGCCTGCCCCTTCCTAAAACAATCCTTAACATCTCTAATCATGTTATTCGTACCCCACATTGTTGTTTTATTTTGCTGTCTTAAAAAGTCCTAAAAGCATCGTAAACTTTAACTGCCTTGTGGCCGAGTTTTACTTCACCAGCGGGTTTAGGTTGCTCTGGGTCTCTAACCAATCCATAGTGTTACCACCTGCCAAACAGCAGGCTTGGTGTACAAACAACAGCAGCAGCAGCCAAGCAACGTAGAGACACACCTCCCATCCTCAAGGATCTCCCAGGGGGACAGACGTAGGTGTTGGAGCGCGGGTGGTCCTATACCGAAGGCTCCTGGATGGGCTTCTGGATTCAGGGTTCTGGGGGAAATGAAGCAGCGGGCGCTCCCAGCGGGGGGGTCCGGTTCTGCTCGGGGGCTGGCTCTGGGTCTCCTCTACCCCTCCTCTTTGTTCCTCCTGCAGTACGTCACGGTAACGGTTTGAGTGTAGTCCAAACGGCAGGAGACGGATGGTCCTATCACGCACACACATCCACACGCACGCACACACACACACACACACACACACACACACACACACACACACACACACACACACACACACACACACACACACACACACACACACACACACACACACACACACACACACACACACACACACACCCCCCAACACGTTCGAGACCCAATGTGTCCCATCCATCTCACACGTCCGTGGACTTGATCTGTGACCTCGGAGATATTAAAGTGATGTCACGGCACTGCAGGACCAACAGCCCAACGCAAAGCTTTCTACCCAGCGCTGAGCTAGTGATGCTCCCATCTATTCCTTAACTTCATCTTGCTCAAACTCAGCCTGACGATCAACGCGCTCTTTATCGTATTGCCGGCTAGCGAACGGGGAACATGTGTTTCTTGTTGCTGGTTGTTGTGGGTGGGAGAGCATGAGCTTCCCCCCGAGGGGTTTTCAATGGGTTGGCAAACTGTCTAAACCTCCTCTAGCATGGAGATTATTGTCTTTACCGGCAATGAAAACCTTGCTCAAAACACTTTATTTCAAGGCTTTGTTTTAGATCTGCACATTGTGTAACTGCAGCGAGACCTACTTCCTTCCTGGTGATTCACGGCCGTCAAGTTTTTATCTCAGAGAGATCGACTCTCTACCATCATCTCGTAACCTCTAACCTGTAAAACACACTACAACAATTTTACTGGCATATCTGAGTTACGCTGCAGCCCATCCATTCTGTCCTCTTAAACCAGGCAAATGGTGGGGATTTAAAACATGGAAGGGACTGAAGGGAACATGTTGAGTAAAAGTAGAAAAGTACAGCACTCGCGTTTTTTGGCCTATTTTATATCGGCTTCTATATTGTACCACCGACCGATGCCATATATATAGAAAAGTGTTGATAAACAATCTTGATCGTCCAGAGCATCCGGCGGCTCTTGTTCTGTTTGGAGCTATTTATACCTGCGGTTGCACCTTCCTTCATTTTGGTCTGGATATGCCGTCTTTAGCTCCAGTTCCCCTTATCTGTTGTCTTGGCCCCTTGACACCCTTTCCCTTTTGGCAGGCGTGGGTAAACACACAGCCCTCCTCCACACCACTGCTCTTATCCCCCCTACACATCCTCTCCTCTGCTTTTCCTCTGAGCCAAGGACGCCATTAGTGCAGTAAACCAAGTCAAGCTGTTCTTTATAGGGGAGGCCCTACCCTTCTCCAGCCATCAAACAACAACAACAACAACAACAACAACAACAACAGGAGAACAACAGCAGAGCATCTCCGTGCCAGCTGCGGGTCAGAGACTGGTCACCAGATGAGCTCAGCAGACCTGGGTCGGATTACATCTCCAAACACACGTCCCCCTCTCGCTTTGTTTTCTTCTTCGGCGACCGCCAGATGGGCGGGTTTCACTTTTTATTTGAACCTCTCATGCCGTCGGCCCATGCTGCTTGTCAGCCGTCACGCTGAAGTCTATGAAATAGCCCTTCCTGAGATTGTCTAATAATAGGTTTTAGGCCTAGTGTTTGGCGAGGCCTGTTGACTCCATGCGACCCATGAATCAAAGTAGAAGGAACTTTGAGATACATTTTCAAACCGTGTGAGTGTGAGAAGATGAGCCATACTCTGTGTAAGTCATGCACAGGGACACAGAGGGGGGGGGGGGGGGCAGAAGCAGGGGCAAGTACCGTGGGGCCCGCGCATAACAAAGGGCCCATAATTGATTGATTTATTTTTAACAAAAAACAATGGGCCACATTGGCACAGATATAAAGGGCTGATATAAAGTGGCCAAGTGAGTAAAAGATTTAATTGTGACATACTTCAGTTCTTTAAGGTAGATAGTGCAGAGGTTCCTTATTATAACGGTGCCTTTACTTTCACTTCACTCACACTGAACCGACAGAACAGTGCCTCAAATGTGACCCATGGCTGACAGACCAGCCCGGCTCCCAGGGATGAAGGGCGGAGTAGCAGTGATAGCAGCAGTAGCACCAGCTGGTCAGGCTCTGTCTCTGTCTTCTGCGACCTGCAGCCTCTCCAGTGGAACAAGAGGCCAGTCGGGCGGTTCCTCTCTGGAGGTGCCGGGGGTACAAAGGGCAGTATTGAAGTATTTATGAGGTTCCCATAAAGTCTGGGGACTCTCATCCACATCTTTTTGTGCCTGGCAGGCAGCAAATATGGCAGCAACTTCAAATATTTTTGTAGCTCTAGCAAAACACACCTCATTGGTTTTAGATAATTGAAAGTCAAACAATACTGTGGCAAGTGGATGAATTAAGTCAACACTATTTATTTTTTATTTTTTTATTATTGTTGTTCTTTATCCCTTTTAGGTTTTATTTATTCAGTGGCGGAGGAAACACAAATATTTTTTTTATTATAAGCACATTAGATTTGATATTTAAGTACAGTTCTAACGAGTGAGTGACCATGAGTTCTAAAGAATTGAACCTTGCCCTGCCTATTTTGTCAGGGCTGCTGCTTTTCTATTGAACAATGTCTCATCAGCCTCTAAATGCTGACTGCACCGTGCATCACTAACAGTAATCCAGGGCTGTTATGTCACCCACACAGCTCTTGCACCTTTTGGCAGAGTTTGGGTGGAGTTCGCTCAGTCTAAAGTGACGTGCAACGGCAGATATTTGGACTCCGGCATTCTTGAAATACCTCTGTGTGTGTTTCCCCCCGCGGACCTAGCACTAATACTTTGACTGGGATGACGTGATGACAAGACTCTGTCCATCAGGCCGCCAGCGGTGGGCGCAGATGTGTCGAAATCAGACACTGAGCTAAGGAAGCTAGAGCTCACCACTGAGTTGGGTGAGAGATGACGTGTGTTTACGGACAGGGAGTGGACCCCTTCCTTGCCATGAAGGGAGGGGTACCTTCATGTGAGATTTTTTCCACTCCTGTGATGAGGTCCGTACGTAGGAAAGGTCTTCCTTTCCTAAATAAATGCAGTTTGGACTCGGTTGTTTGCTTTTGTGTTAAACTTTTATGTATTAGTTATTTGTGACCGACCACGTTAGACAGTACATTGCTGGACCTTTGTGTCCATCTGATGTAGTTACTTTTTGCACCTCAACCCTTATAATGCTGTATGTCTGATTATTATGGGCCGTAAAGCATTCTGAGCTCCGAATCAACGCATTTATCTTGTAAAAATTGTCATAGTCAATTGTTCTTGAAGCTTTAATGGATTTCATCTGGATGTTGGAGGATGGCAAAAAGTCCTTAATTCTTATTACAGGCTTTTTATTACAAATCGAAATACAAAAAAGATAACATTTTAGTATCACATAATCAATCTCTTTGATCGCAATGATCTGACCGTTAGTTACAAACTCAAGTAAAAGACAATGATTTCATTCATTTGGGTTGATGGCACCAGCACACAGCAGGACATTACGACGCAGGGCCCATCTGGAGAAGGGACCTTCTGTCACAGGGAACTAAAACAGAGCCTGGTTGATCCTTACGGCGCTCCAAAAAAGAAACGGCGTCGTTAGGAAAACCTGTCTTTACTGTACCATGGTAAAGATACTCTGCTCAACGGTGGCACCGATGTGTATGGCACAGAAAAGAAATAGGAAAATGTCGAATGTAGAAAACGAAATTGGAGTTGGAATAGGGCAAAACTCAAACTGCATGGTGAATCAAAAAGATGTGATGTGAAGTCAGTGTCCATAATAACACAGGGTGCAACATAAGACTGCCATCACAGCTCTCTAGCTAGCACGGACACTGAGCAGGACCACGGCTGGCTAATAATATTTTCAGCATTTTCAGCATTCAGAATCTTGAGGTCAGATCCTGCCACCCGATCTACACTTTATCGACACAACGAGATAAAAATTGTCCCGAAATAACGCAGCCTTGATTGATCCGCGTTCTATCAAGCAGAAAGGAGACATCTTGCTTCCAAAGCCGTAAAGGAAGCTTCACTAGCACTCTCACGGTTGGATAAACTCCCGTTGGCAGCCTCTTGTTACCTCTGTTTGCGCGGATGATTAACACTTGAACGCAAATGTTTTTGCTGAGCCTCCATTAAATCTTTTCACTTGGCTTTGTAGGAGTGCAGAGGCTGCTTCCTGTTTCCAACGAGATGACTGGAAGCGTGACTCATTCAGTGCCAGAAAATGTATCATGTCAAAAATGGGAACATCCTCAAGGTGTTCTCGAAACATGCTGCTTCAAAAGAGAGCCTAAAATAAACCAGAGCTTATCATCCATCCAGGTGTTTGTCCAAGGCGGAAGGTTATGAAACTGTCTTTGGAAACAATCAGTTATTTCTTAAAACAAAAAATACTTTTTGACTATAAAACCTTTAATTAGTTTGACTTTGTTTTTTAATTAAGAAGGAAAACGTCCATCCCATTCACTGTTAAAGCAACAGCAGGTTCCTTTGGGGTGTTTGTTTGGTTCAGTGAGACTGCTCCCCAGGCAGTGGCCCACCTCCCCAGCTCTCTGCAGCGCGCGCACACACATGCACACACGCACACGCACACACACACACACACACACACACACACACACACACACACACACACACACACACACACACACACACACACACACACACACACACACACACTCTGGAGCACTACCTCCAGCGCTGTAGGAATCCAACACCTTGTGGTGCTAATTAACCCCACAAAAACAAACTCATCGATTCGTCAGTTAGTCAAAGCTCTAAAGCGGGATGCTCCCTCTTCCCTGGCGTTGGAACAAAGGCAAAAAATCGCCCCGGCCCTCATCCCTCCACGTGGTCATTGAATACCTGGAAGTATCTCCTTTGACCGCAGTGACGTTCAGGAACACTTAAACTATTCTGCGCTGTGTGTAGCCAGTGCCAAACAGTACCTGAAGTGTTTCTTTGACCTTTTTCTTTACTTTTTTTTTTTACATGTAGACCTACCCCTCATGAAAACATTTAAGGAATTCCTGCACAATGTTTGCGGCTTTTCAGTTGGTGGGGAAACATTGTGTCTAGTTAAAGAGAAGGCAGAGGCTCCGTTGCAGCGATATCATGCAGGCACGCTAGTAGTAGGGCCTTGAACCTCACATCGATGTTAACCACAGTAACCCTTTCACAACATACCCCTAATATGACTAAAGTCCTGTCAACCTATTCATGGCATACTTAAAGGATTCGGGCTTGAAATGATGTGCATACGAACTGATAAATTATGTCTTATGAACCGGAGAGAGAATTATTTTCACCGTTGCTCCAGGTCCTCGTCACGGTTACCAGGGTAATTTATGTCTGGGTGATATATGATCCCACGCCCCCTGCTGCTGTCATGCCTGTGTTATCTAGTGGGGTGAACCTTCTAGTTGTTTTTGGCCGTCAAAAGGAACGTACCAACCTCAATCAGATATTGAATGTGTGCTGCCTCCTAAAGTAAATTTTTTTGATTTACTGCTGTTTATTTTTTGCATTGTTACTGTTGGTTACAAAACATGTTACTGTCCTTATCCTAAGCCTACCGGCCAAATACAATATATATGTAACATGCAACTTGTATAATGTCGAATTAGAAGATCTTATACAATAAAATGACTTTTCTTTCATGTTTAATGTCTTAAGGGGTATGACCATCAAGGGCGTGAACCCCCCCCCCCCCCCCCCCCCCACCCCCACACACACACACACACACACACACACACACACACACACACACACACACACACACACACACACACACACACACACACACACACACACACACGTGATGTAATGTATATTTACTTTATTTCTACATATTTTTGGTTTTGTTATGAATATGTCAGTAAATATCTCCTCTTTTTTCTCCGCAGGTTCCATGTGGGAGAAGTCCATAAGGCAGATTGGCTTTGAGAGGTAAGCCCATGTTTGATCACTGGTCACCGTTCACATCTTAGATCACACCGGCTTATGAAATTCCCCATGATGTTGCTACGATGTAGTCAATCGCTGCTCCAACAAAATCAATTTTCCGCTCTCCAACCCCCTGACCTCTACAAACGAAAAATACCATTATTCCTTCAACCTGGGATAGGAATCTGTCAATAGTAATTTAGGGATTTACCTTTTGTGTAGTCTGCAGGATCCAGTGCTTTCTTTAATAATTGATTCATAAAGCATCCAACAATAGGTTTGCAGTCTCTTACTGCAGTCTGTTTGCTTTTATCAAACCCCCTTCTAGCCATTCAGCGGACAGACCCAGTGGTTTTGAACAGTAAAAAAGCATTGTTGCTTTTTGACTGTTTTATGAGAGCCTACATTAATATGAAAACAAAGTGACGGCTTTGTCTTTAAGGTTTCAGTGTCTGCAAGTAATTACTTTCGATGGTGTGACTGTGACAGTGTGTTGATGAATGAATGGCTTCCTTTAGACATAGTTTGTCAAGCTCCATCATGGTAGCTCTACTTCTCAAGCTACTGCCATGGCAGCAACTCGCAATGTACTTCATGTCGTCTGTCATGGTTGCTGGCTCGAATATTCAGCTCTCCCTGGCAAACGTCAGTGTGTCCTCGAGCAAGGCAACTAACCCCAAATTCTGCTCTCGCCATGCAAGGCAGCAGTTGATGTGGGTTTATTAATGCACATGTGAGAAGGTGAAAGAGGAGCATGGATTGAATGTGAACGCTCAGTGAGTAGCTGTGGGGTTGCATAGTAAATAGTCTCATCAAGCAATATCTTGCGTAACAGTCAATTAGTTGTCATATTGTTTATACATATCCACCAATAGTAACATTTGAAGAATGTAAAATACATAACCTGGTTAAACTTGTATTACGACTACAGCTCATGACTACACTCTATTAGGTTATCGGTAATGCAGGAGTCAACATGTCAGAGATCCATCCTGTGGTTCTTGTTTCAGGTGGAAAAAACACTACTAATACTACAGTGTTTTGTAACTGGCTTAGTAGGTAACATAATCTTCACCGACGGCCCTTCCACTCATAAATCCTCACACTCAAACACATTGTGCTTTCATGTTCAGTTCTCTTTTCGCTCTTTAACCGAGGAGTTGTTGTAGATCGCTCCTGCCGCACCTGTCCCTCTGTGGCCGCGCTTGATGAGCGCTAAACCCGATTAGGGCCGGGCATCAGCTGACCCGGACCCTGTGATGGTAATAGATGTGGTCTACTGAGTGCGGGAACGTTCAGTTCAAACCCTGCCACGTTTCCAGTACTCAAGAGCCCCCTGTCGAATAGTCTGCTATAAGTGGCGGATGCAGAGAGGTAAACAATTTCCCCCCCCCTCTCCACTTATGTACCTTATGTAGCACTTATGTTTGTGTTGAGCGGCGCGTACACAGACAGATGCAGTTCGCCTATACTTGGTGGTCGGGGATGGTTGCGTTCTCACACTTCCTCCACTGTAAACTTCCCGTGTGGCAGACCGGGTCTCCGGGTAAATAACATGTGAAGCTTGAGATGCCGGCGGTAAATAAAGATCCTGAAAATACAAAATAGTAGAAAAGTAGCAATAAGGGCGACCGATATCAAATCAAGAGTATGAGTGAAGTTAATAAGTGCATGAGTGAAACGGGATACGCAGTGGATGGGCAGGGCATGGAAGAGACCCAGAGACGCCCAACACACCCCAATTACCGAACTAGGGTTGCAAAGGGGTGGACAATTTCCGGTAAATCTCCATGGGAATTTAACCTGGGCAATTTTGAAATAATTGGAAACTTTCCATGGGAATTTATGGGAAATATGGAATTTTGGGCAATTTTATGGACTTTAGGGGAACTAACTGGGAATATAGGGTAATATATTCTAATGTATCATATCCAAGCATAAATATAAACAATTGTCATAAGAAAATATCCATGAAAAATGATACAATTAGTCAAAAGTGTGGTCTAGTCTTCTAGAAATCTTCCATACATGTGATGGATGAATGCACAGAGCCTGTAGGAGGTGAGGTCTCAATAGCCATGCAGTAAGCAGTTTGCTATGTGCATGTGATTGAGGAATGGCATGGATATTCAAGTGTACTTGAATGGCATCTGTTGGTTTTAGCCAAGATTATGCTAAAATATCCTTTTCCCAACTATATTTAAGTTCCCTATGAAGAGCCAACCTTACGTTCGAAAAATTCCCAGTTTATTTCCATTTATTTCCATAAATTCCCGTTTATTCCCTTAAATTAATTCCCAGGGAAAGTTTCCATCTTTTAACATTCCCGGATTTTGCAAGCCTAAACCAAACCACTAGAACCAAAAGACCGAAAACACCATCTGGTGTCCAGTGCTTTACCGGCAGTCCTCCAACCCCACCACCAGGAAGGGAGCTTTTCACTAGCTTCCCACAACCCTTGATGTGTTGTGATCAAGACATGACCTTTCCCGAATGGCTTTAACCTACCTAAGTGCTGCGGAGACCTCACTGCAAGGAGCGATTAATCTCTCTGAAAACCGGTGTGAGAAATGCAACTTGGTAGACTGGGTAGCCCCGTCCATTCTGCCGGCGATTTGAACTCGCTCTGCAGAAGGGTCTGGAGAAGAGCAATACATTTCTTTCTGCTTCCGATACGTTTTTGTGGGAGCCAATCACCAAGCTGGCTTCGCACCCCCCCCCCCCCCCCCGGCGCGCTATTGGCTGGTTCAACACAACGACGACAGGGAAGCGGCGGCAAGCAGCCAATCGCGTACAGAGTCAGTTGAACTAGGCCCGATGATCACTCCTCTTGAGCTGAAGAAAATGACAGCAGCTCCCCCAGACCAACTTGGTCTGGAGCTGGGTCTGGCAATAGCCAGGATAGCAACTTGTGTCACTGAAGCTCAATGAAGAACGCCTCAAGGTCTCCAGTAACAACAAGGGGTTGGGAGGATGTGATCTGTAAAGCTGGAGATGAGCAGCGCCAGATGAAGAGACCATGCTGTAATGTTTAAGGACAATTAGGGGCCATCACAAATGTGCCCAGGGAGGGCAACTGGGATATTCTTGTCTCTTTGTTCGCCCTAAAGTCAGGGTTGTGGATGGGTAAACTGAACAGAATTTGCCTAATGCTGTTAACAGGTTTCGGGTCAGTTATATGGTCAGGAGAAAGGGAATAGAGCAATAGATTGACACAACACACTAACCAGGAAAAGAGTTCACCAAAGGTCATGGGGAAGAATGTGTGAAACTCATGGCTACTGTGCAGTAGATTGAAACTCCTGGGGCTTCGCTGAGTCGGGTTTGAGGCTTATCGTTGACATGGTTTGCCTTTATTTCACTTAACTTTACTGTTATAATTTTTTCTTTCATTTGACCCTTCTTTCATGTATTCCTTTGGTTATGGGGACAAAAATCCTTTTGTAATACAAGTGGAACTTTTATAGATTAGCTTTCCTTTTTTTTCTCCTTAGGCCGGTCAACACCATTGTGTTCTTAAAGCCCAAAGCACACTGCTGTCTCGGTGGGCAGACGCAGTATTCTGTTATAATTTCCACGTCTCCTAAAGTCCTAAACACGAAGCCAGAGCGCTAAAACCCAGCCTCTGCTGCATTCGCTCTTTCCAAACAATACGATTCTATTTATTTTTCGGGTCATGCTACAAACATAAACCGAACTTCACTTCTGCGTGCTTGGGGCTTCGGAGTGAACGGTTCTGGTTGTCCCCGCAGTGGGGGGGCCACAACGGCCCCTGGCTACACAGGGCGTTGGGGAGGATTACCAGCTGCACAGAAGGCTTGTCTTTTATTAAGCCCTGCGTGTAGACCGGGGTTTTGGAACACGTTCTTTTCGTGTGTGTACTGTGATGATTACCACATTTCTTGCGTTGTGGGGCCGCGCTTCACTGTGAATTACCCCTTTCGTCACCCCGAGGAGACGGGTGCTGCTCAGACGCTTACCGGTGGAGGTCAGCCAGACTATACCGTAGAATCCCATCTCGGTCAAATAGAAGTCCTGAAAAGGCCAATTCAAGACGGCCTGAAGATAATACAATCATTAAATGCTTCTTTCTCTATTTGCTATGCGCTATAAAATACACACACCGACAAAAGCCTACCAGAGCGTCTGCTTGTTTACGTCCACAACCGATCTAAAGCAGCATATCCCCGGTCCTCTGGCAGCGGGCGGCGTCTCCTCCAGATGACGCTGGCCCCCATCGGGTGTGCGCAGACAGCCGCTCCTCTGGTGTGGGTGCCTTTGTTCCCATTGTGTGTGTGAGGAGCCCTCGGCTGGCCACTTGTTAACTTTAACAGGCTCCACATCCTCTCCGAGCCAAGCTGGGATGACGCTCCGCTGCAACGACAGTATGTCAGCCGACTCGCTCACAAGTGCATTCCAATTATTGTTGTTGTTGTTGTTGTTGTTGTTGTTGTTGTTGTTGTTGGGTTGTGTGCCTGCACCCTGCCGTGGCAACATGGACAGCTTGTTCAGTTTATTTTAAACAGTTTAATTGCATTCAGCGCCCTGAAAGTTTTGTAGAAAAGAAGGAGGCAGGGGAACACGTTCGGGTCACAAACAGGATGCAGTGCGATCCCTCTCGTAAAAAACTGGAAATAGAAGCCTGTCTCGAGGGACAGAAGAACTCTTTTTTAAAAGGCTGTGATGGTCTGGTAGCCATTTCTCTTTTTTAATCTCACGTCCACTCATGACACGTCGTAAAACCTCTGCGTCCTCGGGCGACGGAGGTCAGTGGGACCCTGTTATTCCAACAACCACCATGGCAACTGTTGCCCACTGCTGTTCAGCTTCCTGTTCGAGCCCAACCAGCTCGTATGTAATTGCCGGTGTTGACAGGAATCCAATAACAAATACAAACATTTTGTTTGCTCATTACAATTAAACCACAGAGCCTCAAACCATTACATTCATTCCTATCATAGCCGCACAAAGGGGCTGTTTGCAAAGTGTCCGTGTGTCTGGTGGATTTGGATTGCGTGTCAGGTTTGAATAATAAATGCTTTATGGGTGAGTTGTCCACTGTAGCAAACGTGACACGGCTTTGAGCTTTGCACTGACTCTTTCAACAATGTCCTGGTTTTTGGTTTACATGAACTAATTGTGCTCCTCCTGGTTTGTTAAAAGCCTGCCTCTTAAAAGGCTGCGTTGGTCCACATGTTAAAAGAGGTGTAGAGGAACTTGCGCTGCAGGGGATAAGGTTCATTTACATGCTGTTCTTGAAATGTAGGAAAACGTAACCGGCCTCAATTGGTCTTCCTGGTAGTGGAGGTAATGAATGTAATTTATTAACTAGACAAGAATACTTACATACCTATATGATAAGGCCAGGTTTAGCGAGATTGAATATGTTTATTTTTTGCAGTATATATTATATGATATTTATATATATGAGTCAAAAGTATAGTATGGCATGATTTTGATGGTGATGGTCATGGCAATCTGCAGTTTATACATACTCAATAAAGATTATGAAAAATGCCGAATTCTTTAAATGGCTTAATTCGGTTTGAACTATTCCATAAACTTGTTGTGATGAAAGAAGGCTTTCCTCGCCGGTTATTTCAGTGGAATTTCACTTGGTTTTATTGGCTATTCGTTTTTAAAAGGGCTTAATTTCATTAAAGTGGGTGGAACATCATATTAAAGTTGTACTTCAACACATATTGAAAGCAGTTGGAAACAAGGGTTTCCCATGCCCTTCCACTTTCCCAGGTAGGGCGGTTTTCAAACGCAAATAGACGATCGCCCTATGTGGTCATTTCACTGGAACACCTAATCATCTTATTAACTCATTTATATGCATATCAAACGTATCCTGCACTGTGGGTTGAAAGCTGGCGACGAGCATCAGTGTGACTAGCATGACCTTTGATCCATAAACAAAACAACGTGGGCGAGAGTTGACACCTGTTGAGAGCCAACCAATGCACAAAATTATGAAAATATCCTACAATATTTAACAATTATTCGTGAAGGCTCCGTGAATAGCCCCACCGACCTTCGGTCTCGCGGGCTATTCCCCGCCATTCACGTTGGTGAACAATTGTTTTAGTATATACTACACGTGAACCCTCCAAAAAATAAACAACATGACACTTTTGGTCGGGATGATTATTTTTTATTAGCGGTTTATTTGTTTTTATTAGCGTGATGAGATGTCCGTCACACGATGAAAACAATATCCCAAGTTTGAGATCTCATTCCTGGGATATTGCCCAATATCCCGAGATAGCGAACCAATCGAATTGCGCCATCTTAGGAGGTTCACGTATAGCATATACTAATTTACAATATCAAGAGTTAGATCCAGACTTTAAGTGTGCAGCACTTCATGGTTGATCCGTTTAAACGACTGAGTGCGTTCATGAGTAAGAGATGTTGTGTGTCATGTCCCTTCCTCGTCTGTGGCCTGAAGCGTGATCGGGGCGGACCCCATGAACGGGATCCGCGTGTTCCTCCCGGACATCGGCATGTTCCTGACGGGCCTGGCGGTCTGGCTGATCTGCCGCAGCCTGGTGCACAAGAGGCCCCCCGAGGACATGGCCCAGGACAACGCTCACTTCCAGGCAGAGGACCTGGTGAGGCCCCGCCACCGCACCCCCGCCACCGCACCCCCCCGCCGCACCCCCGTCACCGCAACCCCCCCGCCACACCCCCGCCACCAAATCGACTGTTATGGTGTCTGTCTGTTAGTCTGGCAGTCTGTCTGACGCTCTGTTTGTGTGGCGAGGATCAAGTGAGCCGCCGCACCGCCTCGTCTCAGACTGTCTGTCCGTCTGTCTGTCTGGCAGTCAGCCTGTCTGTCATTATGTCTGTCTGTCTGTCTGGCAGTCACCCTGTCCGTCATTATGTGTGTCTGTCTTTCTGGCAGTCGGCCTGTCTGTCATTATGTCTGTCTGTCTGTCTGGCAGTCGGCCTGTCTGTCATTATGTCTGTCTGTCTGTCTGGCAGTCGGCCTGTCTGTCATTATGTGTGTCTGTCTTTCTGGCAGTCAGCCCTGTCTGTTTCTCTGTCTGTCTGACGCTCTGTCTGTCTGATGAGGATGTGGTGAGACACAGACGCCACACCGCCTGTCGTCTCAGTCTGGCTGTCTGGCATTCGGCCTGTCTGTCTGTCATTATGTCGATCCGTCTGTCTGTTTTTGTGTTTGTCCGTCATTCTGGCACTCTGTCAGTCTGATGGTCTGTCCGTCTGTTTTTCTGAATGCCTGGCTGTCTGTCTGCATGCCTGCCTGCCATTTAGTACGCCAGCCTGTCTTAATGACAATGTATATTTCTGTCTGTCTGTATCTGTCTATCTATGTCGGTCTGCCTCCCTAATGGATACATGTATGTTGACAATGATTTTACGGTATTATGTGTTCTATGTCTGTCCGTTCAGGCAGTCTGACCTTTATTCCCTCTTGAAAAGGCTACTGCTGGCCATCTTCCTTGGGCAATTTTTATTTGAAAGGACTTTATATACAGAGATTATATATATTATAAAAAAATGGGGCTGTTGTTGGGTGACTCAGAACACACACACACACACACACACAAACACACACACACACACACACACAAACACACACACACACACACACACACGCACGCACGCACGCACGCACACGCACCCGCACACACACCTTCTCCTGGCACGTCGTTGGCGCTCTTTATAGCTCTGAGTTAATTAAATCCACATTCACTCTCACTGTGGCACTCCCGCTGGAGCAGATGGCCGTGCCCCCATTAAGCACACCAAAACCATCAAATGAACCATCGCTGACGTTTTGCTCCACATACTTCTTCTCAACCCAGTTCAAGTTTATTTTATATTCATTGACTTCAAGCGAAGGTTTGGCTATTCAACCGGCCAAAGTTAACTTGGTGGGGCGCTGCTGCTGCTGTTGTTGTTGTTGTTTACTACATGGACAAACAGCTTCCACTCGGGTCGGTGGGTGTGGCTACTGGGTGTGTATGCCATGATGACGTAGAGAGGTAGAGACGCAGGCCGGTGGGGGACTTCTGGAGTCACCTGTTGCTGTCGGATGTTTCAGGACCACGGAGAGTGCGGCCACCCGGTACCAGGCCACCTCTCGCCTGTCGTCCGACCAGGAAGCACTTTGTCTGTTGAAGCAGTCGCTAAAGGGCATCTTAATTGAAATTAAATGAGAGCTAAATTCAATTAAATTCAAAAAACTTTATTTGTTGTTGTTGCAAACATAAAAACAAAAACAAAGCTTTGTTAGTTGAAAGAAGTATACACATACAAAAAATATATATGAAATATGTACAGTGTATGTTTATAAATGGAAAAAAAGTTTTTTTTAAAACACTCACTTAAAAAGTGTTAAAAGTGTGATGTATGACAGGAATATAGAGTGCAATCAGGTAATTAATACCGTACTGATGAAAATACAATTATAAGGTGCATTAAAAGCGAGATAGTTATGTCAGCACGGCCGACATACGGCACAGCCCAGCAGAAGCACAGGTTGACTAGGTGTAGCTTAGTCCTTGTCACGGCCACCCTTTATAACATGAGTCGCGCTTCAGAGGAAGCCTGGGCCAGCCGCGCATTGGGTCGTCGAAGCAAGGACTTCCTCCTTCTAACCTACAATTCCCCCTAACCGAACGACTGCGGCTGCTAATAGTGAGGGGCGTGTGGGAACTAAGGCCACGCCTTAAGTCGCGGCAGTAGAAGTAGTAGCTCCACCCCCCGGAATCAGGGACACCTGAGAGACAGAGAAGATAATAAAGCAGGAGGAATAAGCCAAAAGAGGAGGCGCATAACAGTCCTAGACTCAGAGAAGGCTGTCATACCCTCAGTGATTGTGCCTTCAGTGAATCACATCAACGCGTTTCTCTCCGTTAAGGAGGAAGAGGAGAAGCTGAGCCTGGAGGGCAACATCCTGTTGGAGGAAGACCACGAGGCGGGCTACGAGGCCGAGGGAGACGATGACGAAGAGCTGTCCGATGAGGAGGAGGACGACGACGACGAGGAGCAGGAGGGGGACGAGCACGAGGAGGAGGAGGAGGCGAAGGAGAGCGCCAAGATGAAGGTCCTGCGATTCGTGGCGGGCGTGGCGTCCAAAGTGAAGGAGATCATCGGGGACCTGATCACCACCGCTGGGAAGGTGGTGGTCACCATCCTGCTGGGCCTTACGGGTCAGTGCCAGTCCGTCAGCTCTCTCCATGTTATGATGCATTAAGGGCTGATTATTGTCCCTCGTTCACGCGGCGCAAGGGGGTTGCAGACCCGTTACGCTCTTTAATCCTGATCTTCTCTAAATCTCACCTCGGTCTCAACTATACTTGTGTGTGTGCGTGTGTGTGTGTGTGTGTGTGTGTGTGTGTGTGTGTGTGTGTGTGTGTGTGTGTGTGTGTGTGTGTGTGTGTGTGTGTGTGTGTGTGTGTGTGTGCCTGTGTGTGTGCTTGTGTGTGCGTGTGTCTATGTGTGTCTGCCCGTGCGCGCATGTGTGTGTGCATGTGTGTGCCTGTGCGTGTGTGTTTGCGTTTGTGTGAGTGCGTTTGTGCGTGTGTGTGCGTGTGTGTGTGCGCGTGTGCGTGGGCGTGTCCATTTGCAGGCGCCATGCTGCCCTCGCTGACCTCGGCGGTGTACTTCTTCGTCTTCCTCTTCCTGTGCACCTGGTGGTCATTCTGCCGCACCATCGACACGCTGCTCTTCAGCTGCATGTGCGTGCTGATGGCCATCTTCAGCGCCGGCCACCTGGTGATCCTCTACCTCTACCAGTTCCAGTTCTTCCAGGAGGCCATCACCACTGACGACTACTACATCAGGTCAGAAGAGGCGCCGGAGAGGGCACCCGACCACAAACAGAGATGCACAGTTTCAATGTTAAAGGTCCCATGACATGCCACCAGGTGTGAGTGTGATTAGCCTTACAAGCCGTTTTGATAATCTGCCCCATATGACATCACAAGCGGGCGTGTCCACCTAGATGCGTGCTGGATAGATCAGCCTTCCAGCCTACCCAGTGGATTGTACCAAATGTTGGTCATATATCGTCACACATCTAGGTGGACACGCCCACTTGTGATGTCATAAGTGGCCGATTTTCAAACCGCGTGTAACGGCTAAACACACTCACACCGGGTGGCATGTCATTGGACCTTTAATATGCCGTGAATTATTGTGGAATATACTTTTTTATTATTTGATTTGAGTTATTATTTAATTATCTTTTTTTGTTGAGAGAATAGCTTTAGGAAGATCACTATTTGGATGTGTTTGACATGCATTCATTTATCAAGGCTCGAAACCATACAAGGTCATTTGTGTCTGGTTGTCTGCAAATGCTAAGAGCCCCTAAGCTACGAGCGACATATTCACTTCCCCAGTGATGTGTTGCATCCCAAAGTCATCCAGTCCATGTACACACTGCTAAATATTATTGTTACACACAGCCAGGCCCAGAGAAAATCCAAATCCCAGCTGCAGGGAAGAACACACTCCAAAAGCCTTCAAAGCCTCTTCCTCTGCAACCAACCCGACTTATATTATGCATGAGAAATTAACTAATTACCTGCTTGTGGCCGGGGCGCTGGAACAAAGCGGTTCAGAGCCAAGCCACATTGTGGGACGGTGTGCCAGCCTTCAGCTTTAAGAGGTGTAGCGTACACATAACTATATAGCGAAGGAATTTTCATTAGGTCATTAGGGCTTTTCATTGTCCTGTTCCTTACAACACCACGGCCTGTATACTCCTGAAAATATTTAGTGTTGCTGCCGAATCGCGTCGATCTCTGAAATACCGGCAATAGTGTATCACGAAGGACGGCCGCTCCTCGCCCGTCTTCCTCCTCCAGGGCTGGTATCGATTCGAAGGCTTTCTCGTTTACAAGCTGTGGTGAGTCGGGGGCCAATGACATTACGGCCTATGTATAGCCCGCCCGTCTGCAGTCCTCATGAACCTGACGTGGAGGTCTCAGGCCTCCATCACCGCCGAGCCAAGGGCAGGCTGGAGAGGCTTTGGTTATGATGGCGTATTGACAAGGGGCTCTTTGGCGATCAAACTCCTTCCCTGCCTTCTATCGCCTTTTAAAATAAAACAATTCTTGTGCTCTATACATAGAGGCCGTGTAAGTTAGGATAGGAGCAGGCGTCACTAAATGTGTATTTTCCAAACTATTAGAGTGCTGGCCTGAATAGTCAGATCAAGTAAAGTAGGAGGGAAGCCGCATGATGCATAAATCCAGTTTTATTTATTATTTTAAATAAAACTGGATTTATGCATGGTGCAGCCACCCTCCTACTTTACTTGACACATACAGTACATGCCATGGGGGGTGCAAGTGTATTGACCTAACCCTAACCCTGCAGGTGGTGATGCAACTGCAGCGATTTGGAGTCTGCTTGTATGGGTGACGGGTGATCATAGTCAAGGTAGCGGCTTCAGTGAGGAGATGCTCACGCGCTGGGGCTTGTTTGTGTTACTGCGTACTGTGGCTTAAAATCTGCATGACACACGTTATATAGGTACTTAATACACACAATATATTTTTGGGATTCACATTTTTACATATTTTTTTCGATGATGGATACGTCAAAATATAAAATTCTAATCTCTCTTTATTCTCACTCTGCGTTAAGTAGCTTCAGTAAATCAGGGAGCAAATGGCTTGAAATGGCCTCCCTAATAGATGGCATTAGTAGAAACAGGATATTGACCAGTCTTTTTATACATTTACAGTGTATGCAGAGCTAATTCTGGAAGTCTTGACGTCTCGTTGAGCCGAACAGACTCCCTATGTCACCTATGTCAACCCTTTTCCTGCGCGTGCGTTCTTGTTGACTTTCCAAGTCACCGTTGCATTAGTGTTTGCTGACGTGTAAAACAAAAAAACTAAACAAAAAAAACCGTTGTTGATTCCAACGTACCACACGCAGGCATCCCCCGTCTGCGTGTTTAGGAGAAACTCGCAGTGCCCAGCCCTGTGTCGGACACAAGCAAAACACCCCCCCCCCCCCCCGTGCTCCATAAATATACTCATGTTATGGACAATAGACCGGCACAGCGGCGGTCGCAATAGTATCCATGTTGACAGTGGACTTGGCCTTGTTGGCGCGTTGACTGACACCGCTGAGAGGCCTGGCTTCCCTCTCACTTCCCGTCTCTCCCCGCCTGCACAATAGAAATCCCCAGCAGTCATGAGTCATGTGACTCCCCCCCCCCCCCCCTATGCAGCTGCAGGCAGGGACTTTTCAGGATGCGGTGTTTCCAAGAGGTCGACTCTATGGACTGCCCCACCTGGTACAGAAAGGTCCAGGATTATCTAGGGGCCAGGAAGCCCGAGGAAGGCTCCTCTGTGATGTATGCCCCGTACAGTTCCTGCAAAGGAAGTGGTTCTTATTGGGGGAAAAAAAAAAAAAAATCTTATTGGGGGAAAAACTGGGTCATGGCAACCTTGAATACACTGTAAATCCTCTGGGATTATCAGCCTTGCGAGTGTTTTGAGTTAGTGGGCCATTGTTGACCATTAACCACCATTCTAGCTTTCACGTCACTCCCCGGATTTCCCCTCCACCTGAGCAGACAGTAGGGTTTTGAGAACAGCGTCCATGCGGTTTAGTTGTCTGTGACCACCGGCGATAACTGCACATAAACTCCCTTGATGTAGGAACGCCTATGTCCGCTATGGGTCGTTCTCCCTGGCCAGATCAGCAACTTTGATAATGTTTAAATTCAACAAACGCTGCGTTTCCTCATCGCTTTTGAAACGCTTCCATCTCCTCCTCATCCATCCTCTCAGCTTGGTTTACCCAATCGATAATCCCTTTTCAAAATGAAGAACCCAACACTAAATAACGCTGTGCACTTCTCTCAATAAAATAAATGGCCTCATGCTCAGAAGGATGGCTTTAAATTGGGGGCATGGCTTTAAAAACAAGGGAGGGATTTAAAAAAACCTATATAAATAAATCATCAATGCGGTTTAAGTTTTTGTTGTTGTTGTTCAACTTAGTGAACCCGCAAAGTGCCGTATTTTAAAAACAATTAGATTTAACGTGAAAAGCCATGACCTCTTCGAAGGCCTTTTGTTCTAGTTTTAAGTGCAGCAGTAAAGCAGATCTTCCTTAAGTGCCAGGCGGTAAAATGAGTAATGATGACCAACACTGAAGGCTGAGAAACCGTCAGTAAAAGCAACGAATAATGCCTGCCGGCCTTAAGAGCGAAATCTGCTCCCTGAACCAGGAGAAGCGAAGTTAACTCGTGGGCATCCTATGCAACCCTGATGCTGCTATTAAAAACATACAGTCAACAGTGGATTGCACTAGCGCACACTGACTGCACTCCCGCCGCATTGCATACACTACAAATGATTTAGTCGCATTCCCCTTTGACGGCAAACTGGCAGGCATTGGCGCGTTCCACGGCGTCCTCTGTGAGCCAGGCTCCACACCTGGTATGATATCCCACACCTTTCCTCTTCGTCTCTCCGTCTCCCCTCCCCTCCGCCCTCTTCCTGCAGATTGTTTGGCATCTCCCCCCTCATCCGAGTCGACTGCACGCGCACGTGGAAGCTCAACAAGAACCCGGAGCTCTACTGGCACCACTTTGTCAACCCGGGGATGCTGCTGCTGCTGTACTACACCCTGGCCACGCTCATCCGCCTCTGGCTGCAAGAGCCCACCGGGCAGATGGAGGTGGGCCCGTCCGTCTCTTTGGCCGTGCAGCCGCACAATAGGGCCGCTCGATTGGGGAAAGAATCATAGTCACCATTATTTTGGTCAATGTTGAAATCACAATGATTCAAACGGTTATTTTTGAGTTTGAAAACATGATGTATTTATTCAGCATGTCTCTCTCTAAAAACACCTTGTAACTGAGAACTTTGAAATTTAGCCTTAAAAAAATACTCAGAATGGTCAAATAGAAAATGTTCAAATCTAAATTAATGTACAGATGTGTATCCAGCTGTTCTAATAATATATATATATATTAATAATAATAATAATAATAATAATAATAATAAAAAAATAGAAAACGTTATATTTGTGATCGTTTGAAGCTAAAACCGAAATCGCGTTAATTTTTTTTGATCAATTGCCCAGCCCTACTGCACAACGGTTCCTTTAGTTGAGAGGTTAAGCTGCTGTAGGTTACGATTCGAGAGTTGTAAAGAGATTTTGAAGAAAAATAACCCAAACAAAAAAAAAGCTCCCCTGCCTCTCTAATCTCTCCATCTCTACGTCTCCACTAGGGCTGGGCGATTAAGCGTATTTTGAGCGCGATTTTAGCGTCAAACGATCACAAAACAAAAATAATCGAGATTTTTCTTTTTATTATTCTTTTTTTTATTTTACACATATACATGTATATATATCTGTACATTACTTTAGCTTTGAACACATTCTATTTGACCATTTTGAGTATTTCTTAAAGGCTAAATTTCAAAGTTCTCAGTTACAAGGTGTTTTTTGGGAGAGACATGCTGAATAAATACATCATGTTTTCACAGTCAAAAATAATCGTTTGAATAATCGTGATTTCAATATGACCAAAATAATCATGATCATGATTTTTCCCATAATCGAGCAGCCCTAGTCTCCACTGTGATTGACCACCAAGAAGGATTCCCAAATCTGATTGGTCAGACATAAACTGGGAGCGGTGTTAAATCGATATTGTGTCCTATAGAGGCAGGTGCGTTCAACTCGAAACTGTTAATCTCACCACATGTCACTCATTAATAGCAATTCAGCTGACAATTCCACTTCTAACAAAATGCTCCAATAATTGCAGTGAATTGCAGTAATTCCAATTAAGCTTCACTCAGATTAGTGTGCAGATCTAAACCGATATTGATTTACTGTTTGTACAGGTGAGTACAGAAGTTTATGTGGCATTGAATATCATTCCCTTTCCAGGAAGGGTCGATTGCTGAGGTAAACTAGAAGTTATTTATGTCGGCGTGTATCAACGAGATGAACTTGTCTTCTAGAAGACTCTCGGCTGTATGGTTGTCACGGAGAGTTCGACGTACCCCTCACCCCCTACTGCAGTCAGACTCTGTATTCAAGACCTGGGCTCGCTGTTCTTTCTGCAGCTGAACCAGTTTCGATTAGTTGTGTGGAAACAAAGCGGCCGTCACTCTACATCATTCGGAGCTGAACAGGCCCCACCGCGCCCCCACACCCGCACGACTAAATCACCTAGATCTCCAAGACAATGAGTGGAGATACCGATCACAGGGAACAACCGGTAATTAAACACCCAGCCGCAACGGTGACTGATGACCCTCTGTCGAGCAAGGACGTCCGACCTGTCCTCCATCTACCCCCTCCCAGACACGCACATCCGAGAAGACCTCTGCTGGCTCTGTGGATCCGTGAGTTTTTAATATTACAAGCCACCACGTCATCACAATTAAATGTCTTATCACGTTAGCCGAGCCGGCAAGAAGTGAATTGGGAAGGATGAGACACACTTATCGTGTCTGTCCAGCACTAACATAAAACTGTGTCATCTTGGACATGGCGGTGGTGGTGTATGGCGAGTCTTTAGGAAATTGCTGGCGGCGAATTCATTGTTCTCTCCTCAACATTTGAAAATATTATTGTTAACGGTAAGATGAACTGTAAACAGGAAAACTAAGGTTAAAGAAAATATCATTAAAACAATATGTTGCAATATTTTGCCAAGATTGAAAATACAGGTCTGTTCAATTTTTGTTTATTTAACCAAAGAATAGCACTGGAAAAAGCCTCCCTGGGATTAAGAATATCTACCGCAGGAATCTACCGGACAAAACAGACGGACCAGCAGACATAGCACAGCTCTGGCCGCTGGCTAAACCCAAGAGGAGCAGGAAAACACAATGAGTACAAGCGCAACCGTAACAGTACAAGAATGTCGGCAAGTCAGACTCATAGACTATGACAGAGTGATGTTGAATGAGAAGCTTGATAAGGTCTTCGTCCCCAGAGACCCCCATAGAGTCCGTGATCGTGACCATGAAGAGCCCTACTGGGTGGCAGGCTTTATCAGACCCGAGGCTAAGACCCAACATAATGGAGTTATAGATTAGAGGGTTTTTATAGATGGGTCAATATAGCCTTGTCAACCATTAAGGACCTGGGATGAGGCCTGTATGCATTATCGACCGCCTCCCCCCCAACCCAACACACTCACACACATACCCCCTCCACCAATGTGTGTGAGGGTGTTTTTATTGTTATTTTTTTGCTTACCATACACTACAACACAGATTCAGTTGTGATTGCAATGTACTTTTTGCGAGGACTACCGATTTGGTCTGACTGGGTCAGAGGGGGACAAGAACCTACCAGGGCTATTGGTACGTCTGTCTGCATGTGTAGCTGAAGGCTGCTGGTACCGCCTCCGTTTAGTATTTCATGTTTGCCTCACCACAACAGGAAACTGCCCAATCTTTGAGCGTTTTATTGAGACCCGATTTGTTGCTTGTGAAAAAATGATTCATCTTGAGTCTAGTCTGTTGCACCGGTCAAGTTGCAATTGCGTGCGGTACACAATACTCTGAAACAGCAACCTTCAAAACAAGAGTGGCAAGTGCGCTCCTTCAGCTGCTGAGTCCCCCCCCCCCTCGGAGGACCGAGCCTAGCGCCCCCTGGGACCAGGCCCGCCGCTCCCTATAAGCAGAGTATGCAGAGTGCGTAGGGCACCAAGTACCTGAGGGGGCACCAATAATTAAGGTTTAGAAAAAATAAAGAAATACATTATTGAATTAAAATAATATGTAAATTAGTTATGAAGAGGCCCACCGTTGTTTGTTCTTAATTGTATAACCTATCACTCAATTTCGGCAAATTAGATGTTTTTACCTAATATATAAAAAGCCCCCCCACCCCCCGCTCGCGTAGGGCACCGAAACGGCCAGCAGCGGCCCTGCCTGGGACAAACTGAAGACGAAGAAGGCGAAACGTTCAAAGGAGGAGATTCGGCTGCGTAATCCCGCGGCTATCTCTGTCTTCATAGGACAAGGAGGAGGCGGAGGGAGAGGAGAAGGAGGGGCTGATGGGCAACGGGACCAGCAGCTCGGCCGACAGGAGGAGGCACATCTGGCGGCTCACCAGCCGCGCCACGGATGAGAGGGAGGTAGGGCGACCGGGGTGGAAGACCCCCCCCCCCCCCCCCCCCCCAACCCGCAGCCCGACCTGCAGCCGCTCCGCTAGCGAGTCCAGCACAGTGTTCTATAGTGGCAGCTTTATTGTGATGACGATGAGCTGGACCGGCCAAACGGTCCTAGGAAAAAGTCCTGGAAGCATTAAAAAAAATTAATGACAATGAACTGCTTGATAGGTTTTATTTCAGTGGATGAATCACATTTTCATAGCTTTTGCCTGGTGATTGTTTTTGCCGCTTGTGCCTCAGGTCTCAGACCCATGATAGAGACAACTGTGCTGCCTTATTGGATAGGTTTCAGCTGCGATGACTGCACGCACAGAAACCTAGCACATATACATGCACACACGCATACACACACACACACACACACACACACACACACACACACACACACACGCGCACACGCACGCACGCACACAAACACACGCACATATACATGCAAACACGCACACACACGCATGCACACACACACACACACAAACACATGCACACACACACTAACATGCATACACATGCACGCACACAAACACGCACATATACATGCATACACATACGCACACACATGCACACACACATGCACACACACAAGCACACACACACACACACACACACACACACACACACACACACACACACACACACACACACACACAAACACAGCTGCATTATTCCCATAACTATGTCCGTATATCCCTGTCTGCGCCAGCCCCCCCTATGTGGTTTTCAAAGCATCTTTTTTTTTAAGGTGGCCAGACACTGATGAATTATGGGCATGGTTTTTGCACAACAATGCAGTTTAGGCTTTCTTGCTGCTTGTCAGAGCCTATAAAGAACAGACAGAGGTCTCTCTGTTTCGCTGTCTCGCTGCCTCTGTCTCTGTCTCACTGTCTCTCTGTCTCTGTCTTGCTGTCACTGAAGTGCTCTCTGCATCGGTCTCTGTCTTTGTCTCTGTCTCTGTATCTCTCTCTGTCTATCTCTATGTCTGTGTTTATGTCTGTTTCTCTGTCCCTCTCTCTGTCCCTCTCTCGCTCTGTCTCTCTAGCTCTTGTCTCTCTGTCTCTTTCTCTCTCTGTCTCTCTCTCTGTCCCTCTCTCGCTCTGTCTCTCTATCTCTTGTCTCTCTGTCTCTTTCTCTGTCTCCCTGTCTCTTTCTCTCTCTCTGTCTCCCTTACCCACTCTAGCTCTCTCTCTTTATGTCTCTGTCCATCTCTGTGTCTCCTGCTCTCTCGCTCTCTCTCTATGTGTGTTTGAGTACAGCAGCAACTCATCAATAACACACACACCACGCCCCGTCTGCTCTCACCCCCCCCCCCCCCCCCTCCCCTCCCTCCCCCCCACACAAGCTGCTGCCCACACAGGACTACAGCATATCTGAGGTGGGAGCCACTGTAACTAAAACAAAACCCAACCCACCCACCCACCCACCAAACCCACCCTGCATCCTTAGATAAAAGAACAAAATTGAGACTCTACTCATCCCCCTCTATCTCCTTCTCACGTTCTCTGTCCTCTTAAACCCTGAGGTGAACAGTCTGCCTGTGGCTAGCTGGATTCTCCCCTGCACCGTCACATTTAGACCAGGGCTGAAGTGCTTGAGACGTCTATGGTCTCCGTCTTTACCATCAGGGTGCATGCCCTTATGCGTTTTGTAAAGAACACTTTAGCCCTGCGCTAAAGAAAAATAAGTCCCTCAAACGAGTGGGATGTCCTCCCTCTGCAGAGGTGGAGCGTCCAGGTTCTGATAGTCAGAAAGATGTTCTCCAGATGTATGTGGAGTTCAATCATTGGTATTTGATTGTGGGCAGCCAATCAACCATTTCATCCAAATTAGTATATTATTTGACTTTCTGAATCTGGTCCTTCCCATCTTTGCAACTTAAACTGGAATCAGCAACTTTTGCTTCGCCCCACTTTTGACGAAAATGTGTTCTGATCGAGTCATGTTTTTCATGTGCTGGTTTGACATGAGAACCATGAGACTCAATCAAAACACAAATGAATCCAAACAAAGTGCAGCGAGGCCAACATTGCTAATAGCCGCTTTAAAGTGTCAGACAAATGCCAGCATGCTGATATCATGGATGTAAACGCATTGTGATGTGCATGTGAAGACGGTTCAGGCCTCGTACTGCGTCCTGTTCTAAATGTCTGCTTGGTGCGCTGCAGGGTCCCAACGAGAACTCTTTCGAATTCACCACCACTGACAATGGACCGGTCGGTGTGGATCTCTATTCCACCCCGCACTACAAAATGGACCAGTCCACCTTCAATCCCGACCCAGGTGAGACCATAGAGCATAGGTTGTTCCATCAGCTTCCTAGGGGGTATGCTGGACCAATAAAATGCACATTTTCTTGGGAATACTAATAAAACTTTTGTTTGGAATGTATTTGATCAGATTGTATTGTTGTTCCCATGCCATGTCACCAAATAATGCAATTTGTGTATGTCTTCTTTGGCACTCTATATATTATTTATGAAAACAATGTGCGGTATACAAAAAGTCGTCACACACACACGCACACGCACAAGCACACAAACCCCCACACCCCCAAAGCCTCGTGCCGTCATGTGTTCCTGTGATTTCAGAGATTAAGCACGAATGTGTGTACGAAGTGAGGCTGCCCTCCGAAATGGGTATGGAGGGGGGGAAGAAGGATGGGGAGGGGGGGAAGAAGGATGGGGAGGAGACGGAGACGGAGACGGAGGGCGAGGACCGGGAGAAGGCCAGTGCTGTGGTCACCGTCTTCCGCTTCATCATGAAGCAGAGCTACATCTGCGCTCTCATCGCCATGATGGTGAGCCAGAGTCGGGTGGGAGATGAAGGGGAGAGATGGGGAAAGAGAGAGGCTTTGAAGGGAGAAACCTGATTTGGATCCTTATCACAACCTGTATATAGACAAGCTTTATATTTATGAAATGTAAAGCTGGCATGTGCAATTCTCGCTGTTTGGTAACTCAAGTCCATAGTCTTTATTCATATTTTAATATTTGTGTCTCTTCTTTCCTCAAACATGGGAGTTTTACAGAAGCGTTTAGATTTTGAGTATAGAGAAGATCATAGCACTCCACTCTCATGATAATATTGAGGGGAAAATCCTTCCCCCCTGTCTTTGACTTATAAGGACATTAAGGACCCAAATGACCCAAATGACCCAAATGATGAACGGTAGGAAACAACCCAGATCATAGCCAGGCTCTCTTGTAACGTCAGGGTAACAGGCCCCATGAATCCCAGGCACTTCTCAAGTGTCCCGACGGCAGCCCGTTTCCTCCGGCGGTATAAACGCGCCGCGTTGCACTGTGATCTCCACCACCTCCAGGCCTGGAGCATCACCTACGTCAGCTGGCTGACCTTCGTCTTCCTGCTGTGGTCGTGCATTCTGTGGATGGTGCGCGACCGCCGGCGCTACGCCATGATCACCTCGCCCTTCATGGTGATGTACGGCAACCTGCTGCTGGTGCTGCAGTACATCTGGAGCTTCGAGGTCCTGAACAAGGTGTCGGGCTTCTTCCTCAAAGGAAACGTGCCCTTCAGCGAGCTGTGGACCAAGGTATGGACCGCCGACTCAGTCAACCAAACAATATACAGACCCCACCCTCCTCCAATACCAGCACCACCACCAGCTTAACCAACCGATCAATACACAGAGGTCATCCTCTTTGGTGGAGCAGAGCCTTTAAATGTCAATCGGTTGCAACAGACTGTGGTCCCTCAAAGCAAACGAGGATCTTCTTTCCAATGCATGCACAAGCGGTTTTTTTTCTGTCGGTTTACTGTACAGTGCACTGGCCGACAAGTCTGGCTGTATTTATCGCTGTTGTCGTGCGAAGGCGGAGTCTGCTATCTCACCTGGACCCTGTCCAAGTGAACCCTAATCCCTGATGTCTGATGTCACTTCCTGTCTTGCAGTTAGAGCAGGACAGAGGTGACATCAGGGTTTGTTTAGTGTCGCTGTCGCCACACAATCTGTCGTATTTCCATTGAGCGTGTGTGTGTGTGTGTGTGTGTGTCTTTGTGAATGGGTGTGGGTGGGTGTGGATGGACCTGGTTAGGTGGGTCTGGTTGGATGGGTGTAGGTCTGTATTTGTGTCGGTGGGGTGTGTCTGTGTGTGTGTTTGTGTGTGTCGTGACAAGATCGACTGATATGGATTTTTTAGGGCCGATACCGATACCGATTTCTTTTCATCAGCCTTAGCCGATGGCCGATACGCCGAAACTGATTTTCTTGAGCCGATATTTGGAGCCGAACCTGTTTTTGCTCCCTCAATTGACATCATAAAAATTACACAATGATGATAACAAATGTTACAAGTCTCAATTTATAAAGGAACATTTATTGAACCGTGTAAATCATGGCGGGAAAAGATATTTAAAAAAAAATTATATATGTATCGGCCGGCCGACATATCAGTCGATCACTTGTGTGTATGCGTGCTTCTGTGTGTGTGTGTGTGTGTGTGTGTAGCTGTATTTGCTATAAACACACACACACTTCGCGGCCGTCATGTGCCTCCCCAGATGCTCTAACGCTCCAACCCCTACCCCTACCCCTACCCCTACCCATACCCCTACCCCTACCCATACCCCTAACCCAGATGCTCTAACGCCCCTACCTCTACCCCTACCCCTACCCTTAACCCAGATGCTCTAACGGCCCTACCCCTACCCCTGACCCAGATGCTGTGTCTGCTGAGCTTCTGGCTGCTGCTGAGGCAGACTCTGATGGAGCGGGAGGAGAAGCTGAGCCACACGGAGGCGGCTCTGTCCGACGTGGTGGTGGACCAGGACAAGGCCAAAGGTGAGCAGCACCCCTACCACTACCGCTACCGCTACCGCAACCGCAACCGCTACCGCTACCGCTACCGCTACCGCAACCGCTACCGCTACCGCAACCGCTACCGCTACCGCTACCGCAACCGCTATCGCTACCGCTACCGCTACCACTACCACACCCACAACCACAACCACAACCACAACCACAACCACAACCTCTACCTCTACCTCTACCCCTACCGCTACCGCTACCGCTACCTCTACCACTACCACTACCACTACCACTACCACAACCCCTACCCCTACCCCTACCGCTACCTCTACCACAACCACAACCCCTACCCCTACCGCTACCGCTACCTCTACCACTACCACTACCACAACCACAACCCCTACCCCTACCCCTACCGCTACCTCTACCACAACCACAACCCCTACCCCTACCCCTACCGCTACCTCTACCTCTACCCCTACCCCTACCCCTACCGCTACCTCTACCACTACCACTACCACAACCACAACCACAACCCCTACCCCTACCGCTACCGCAACTGCTACCACTACCACAACCACAACCACTACCACTACCACTACCACAACCACTACCACAACCACTACCTCTGCCACTACCATGGTTCGGCTGGCTGGATCACACTCAGAGTAGAGCTGCTCGATTATGGAAAAAATCCTAATCACGATTATTTTTGGTCAATATTGAGATCTCTTATTATTCAAACTATTATTGACTTATTTACAAAGTTAAAGTCCTCTGTTGTTTGTAATCGGTCAGCCATGTGGAGCTACAGCTGAGAACAAGTGGTAACAGAGGGAGGAAATGAAGTAGGACTGTCCCTTTCCGGTCTAGGGAGGGCAACGACCTGGTATGAACAGCATTAAGATACGCTCAGGGTTTAAGTCGGACAAGTGCACGGCTAGACAGCCGTACGGACATCGCAGGGCAGTGCAGTGCAGTGCAGTGGTGTGGTCGACTGTGGTAACCGAGATGCTGCTGCTGCTGCTGGCCTTGCTGTTTTTCGGAGCAGAGGAGGAGGAGAGGAGGTCGTCGGAGAAGGAGGAGGAGGAGGGGGAAGGAGGGGAGCCGGACGTGGTGCAGGTGCTGGGCAGCCTGATCATGGCCCTGCTGGTCAAGTACTGGCTCTACATCTGCAGCGGCATGTTCTTCTTCGTCAGCTTCGAGGGCCGCATTGTCATGTACAAGATCATCTACATGATGATGTTCCTGTCCTGCGTGGCCCTCTACCAGGTAGGAGCAGGGCGCACGCCGCGCAACACGCCCCCGCGGCGTCGCTTTATGCGCGAGGATGAAGCAGATTCGCACACGTGCACAAACACAGGTTACGAGCTCACGGTAGTGTGCTGCTCTGTGGGGTTTGTGCACCTCCCCGCGTGCACACACGCACCCTCGGCAAGCACACACGCGCATATGCACACAGGCACACACACACACACACACACACACACACACACACACACACATAAATACACGCATACACACACACACACATACACACACCCGCACCCTTCGACAGGCAGACACACACACACACGTGCGCATATGCACACAAACACACACACACACACACACACACAGACACACATAAACACACGCATACACACACACACATACACACACATAAACACACGCATACACACACACACACACACACACACACACACACACACACACACACACACACACACACACTCATACACACACACGGTTCTTTACATACACAGTAAAGAACCGGAGAATCCAATTTCCCAGTGTAGAAAGCTGCTGACTAGTTTTAGCGCTGTCGTAAAGTGACCCTGGATCCAGCCCTCTCTTTCCCACGATGCTTTAGGACTGCTTTATGCCCCGTCCCGTTATATTAATGCTCCCCCGTTCCACGGGAACAAGGCCAGCAGGTCATATCACATAGCCCTTATGGTTCATTTTCTTTTTGCTTTTCTTTTTTTTTCAACGCTATATTACCAAGCACAAGGTGTCCATGGTGACAAGTAGGGCTGAACGATTTGGGGAAACAATCTAATTGCGATTATTTTGATGAATATTGCGATTGCGATTTAATCTGCGATTTTTTTAATTTATGAAGTTCCTTATGTTCTGTATTATTCACTAAAAAAGCAATAAATCATTCTTTAGTATGACCAACATTGGAAGAAGTCAACATATAAACTGCTCTTTCCTTTAGGCCAGGCCAATGTGTTGAGTTGAATTTATATTATAACCTCTTTATTTAACTATTGAATTGAAATTAAAAATATATAAAAATCTTACCGATCTCCAGTCAGTAACGGTAACAAATCACCCCCCCCCCCCAAAAAAAGTAAAAACTAAAAAACAAAAAAGATAAAAAACCTTTTTGTTCTTTGCATATCGTGCTCTAATACATCGCGATTTCGATTTCAATTCGATGAATCGTTCAGCCCCATTGAATAGCCTGCCCCCCCCCCCCCCCCCCAGGTGCACTACGAGTGGTGGAGGAGGGCTCTCAAGTACTTCTGGATGTCGGTGGTGATGTACACCATGCTGGTGCTCATCCTGGTCTACACCTTCCAGTTCGACACCTCCCCGCCCTTCTGGAGGGGCTTGACCGGCATGGATGACAAGCAGTGAGCAGGCCGACCTCCCCACCCCCCTGCTTTCTCTGACGCTGTCTTCGCCCTTTCTGTCTCTGTCTTCGCCCTTTCTGTCTCTGTCTCTGTCCTCTCTGTCTCTGTCTTTGTCCTCTCTGTCTCTGTCTTTGTCCTCTGTCTCTTTGTCCTCTTTGTCGCTGTCTTTGTCCTCTTTGTTGCTGTCTTTTGTCTCCCCCACTCAATTCCTTACTCTCTTTCTCCCTCTACTCCTATCCTTCTCTTTCTCTCCTATCTTATCTCTCTCTCGATCTCCCTCTCTCACCCATATTGTTGCCAAGTTGTGTGTATGTCGTTATTAAATGTTTGTTTTTTGTACATATACACTAGAGTGGACAAAAAAGTTTCCAATTAAATGTATCCATATTTCTCTCTGTGTGTCTCCCTCTTTCTTTCCCTCTGTGTCCCTCTCCCTTTCCCTCTGTGTCTCTCTCCCTTTCTCTCTGTGTGTCTCCCTCCCTTTACCTCTCTCTCTCTCTCTCTCTCTCTCTCTCTCTCTCTCTCTCTCGCTCTCTCCCCCTCTCTCTCTCTCTCTCTCTCTCTCTCTCTCTCTCTCTCTCTCTCTCTCTCTCTCTCTCTCTCTCTCTCTCTCTCTCCGTCTGTGTGTGTCTCTCTCTCTCTCTCTCTCTCTCTCTCTCTCTCTCTCTCTCTCTCTCTCTCTCTCTCTCTCTCTCTCTCTCTCTCTCTCTCTCCCTTTCCCTCTCTGTGTCTCCCTCCCTCCAGACTGGAGGATCTGGGCCTGGAGACTTTCTCTGTGCCCGAGCTGTTCAGCCGCATCTTCATCCCGGCCTCCTTCCTGCTGGTCTGCATCCTCCACCTTCACTACTTCCACGACCGCTTCCTCGCGCTCACAGACCTCCAGGCTCTGGTGGCCAAGGAGGAAAGCACGATCTACAGGTGGGTGAGAGAGAGGTGGGGACTGTGGTGGATACGTCCGGGGAGTATCCACAACACGCTTGGTTTTGAAACCACCGTTTTCGTTTTTTGGATTTAGGGTGGCGCTAATTACTCCAGCCGCAGAGTGCTTATCTTCCAGGGTTGTGACGTCTAAAAGTGTTACCATCCCTTGTTTTCGTCCCACTTAAATGTGTTTTGGAGCCTTACCCTTGAATTAAAAAAAAAGGCACTGGAGGTTGAATCCTCCACACCACTTCCAACTCAGACAGGCGGCCTGCCCGCTTGCTCACACAACCTCATCCGGCGATGGGTCGATGTGCTTCTGTGTCATGCTGTTTGTTGCGTCTCGCTGCTCATGGTTCATCGGTGACTGCAGTGTGCTGGTGTTGGTGTTGTGTTGTGTTGACTTGATGTCCATCGGTGCTCTCGTGAGCTTCATGCCTGCCGGCTTACACATCCTCTCTGCCCCTCTCTCTGTCTCTGTCTGTGTGTGTGTGTGTGCCCTCCGTCATCCTCTCTGCCCCTCTCACACCCACGCCACCCATCCTCTCTCAGCCATGCTAAAGTCAATGGCCGTGTCTATGTGATCATGAATAGGTGGGTACCTTGCTCGCTTTCTGAAGCATCCATCCCCATCCATCCATCCATCCCCATCCGTCCCCATCCATCCGGAGATCAATCGCCCCCCCCTACCCCCCCATCCCTTCTCTCTTGGATACCCCCCCCCCCCCACCCTGTCCTCCACCGCAGTACTGCCCAATTCTGGTTGCTCTTATGATGAATTATTGTTTTTTTCTATACTCTCCAATGCCTGCAGAGGTAACGGAGTGACTTTTTGTTGACACATTTGTGGTCAATTTAAGAAAAACAATCCAGGCTTTTTTGGGGTATATATTTTTGCCTGAAGCCCCCTCTGCCATTGAAGCGTGCGACCATCAAACCTCACCTCAGACCTCCATTGAGTCTTTCAAATGGTTAAGCCCCAACACGGAAGTGAGCATCAACCAAGCATGTCCTACCCCGATCTGATTACCCCTGAAGCAAATGAACGTGTCATATAACTTCCACACTCTGCATCGCACACTCCCTTCCTCTCCTCCCCTCTCTCTTCTCCGTCCTCTCCTTTACTCTCCTCCCCTCGAACAACCCCCGTTCCCTTCACCTGCATCACCATGTTGTCCTCGGGGTCCTTTTCCCTTACCTTGTGTCTCTGCAGCACCAAGGGAAGAGGGTTCATTTAACGGATGATCTGAGCAGCCTGACATTGTTGTTTTCTCTGTTCACTGTCCGCCGTGGCTTCTGTGTAACTTGTATTGTCCTGAGCAGCATCAAGCAAAAAATCCCCACGCAGTCGAGCAAGTAAGTTCGCTGCGCCGCCCGATCAATGAGACAGCAGTTGACCCCCCTGACATGCAGCCACATCATGCATCAAGAGCCCCCCTCGGTTCTCCCACGGCAACCCTATCGTCTAGGATAGCTGTCCTCAACCCCCCCCCCCCCCCCCCCCATCCCCCTGCCTGTTATCATTTGTCCACCGCCGGACAAACAGCAGCAGCCCTCTGAAACCCTTTACACGTGATTATTATTTAATGTGCATTGCCTATTGATCAGACTGCTTGGTATAATGTCTCTCCGCCGTTTGGTTAATGGAAATTACCGCTGATTGGTCCCATCCCATTGCTTGGAAGACGTTTGCAACTTGGCCTTACCGTTTGTGTGTGTGTGTGTGTGTGTGCCTGTGTGTGTATCGGGTTGTCTATGGCTGTGTTTGTGTCTGTGTATGTGTGTGTGTTACTTTTCCGTTGTGGTGTGCTTGCCTGTCTCTGTGTCTTTGTGTCTGTGTATGTGTGTGTGTTACTTTTCCATTGTGGTGTGCTTGCCTGTCTCTGTGTCTCTGTGTGTGTGTGTGTGTGTGTGTGTGTGTGTGTGTGTGTGTGTGTGTGTGTGTGTGTGTGTGTGTGTGTGTGTGTGTGTGTGTGTGTGCGTGTGTGTGCGCGAGTGCATGGGGTTCCCATTTGCCGGCATGCCTCTGTCATTTTGTCATTTGGCCATTTCCTGTGCCTCTCTCGCGTGCAATCGTTTCCATACATTGCCGACTCGGATGACACGCTGTCTACTACCATTGATCCGTGTTCCCTCTCCCCCCCATCCGCTCCCACCACCCCCACCCCCACCCCCAACCCCACCCCCACCCCCACTCCAACCCCCACCACCTCCAACCCCCACCCCAACCCCAACCCCCCCCCAACCACTACCCCAACCCCCCCTCCATCCCCAACCCCCACCTCCACCCAACCCTACCCCCACCTCCACCCAACCGTACCCCCACCTCCACCCAACCCTACCCCCACCCCACCCCCCACACCCCGGCTGGTTGTCCCAGGCTGGTCCACCCTGACGGCAGCCTGGCAGACCTCACCCTGCTCAGCTCCAGCTCGGTGGACGAGCCGTCCCTACGCAGCACCGAGGACAGGAAGGGTGGGGGAGCGGGTGGGGGGGCGGGTGGGGTGCCCGAGGAGATGCTGGTGGTGGTGACGTCCACGGAGGAGGAGGACGCCTCGTCGGCGGGGGGGACCGGCAGCTACTCCCTGGGGAAGAGGCAGCGGCGGTCGGGCAGCGAGGGGAGCCGGTGCTGCAGCAGCGGGGGCGCCCCCACCACCGAGAACAGCACCGAGCAGAGCTCCGGTACGCACAACACGGAAACCGACAACTTTTTCTTTTTAGTTGTTTTGTTTATTTAGTTTATTTATTTCGGTCACACATCACATACCGGTATATACACATTTAATTTATTATTTTTAGTTTATTTCGTTTATTTATTTCGATCACACATCACATATATACACAACATTTTTTTTATTTATTTTTTATTTTGTTTATTTATTAACATATCACATACATACAAAACTTTGCATACGTTAAAAACGCAGGAAAAAAAAGTAATCTTAATTTAGACATTGACACGGTGAGACACTGATGAGGCACGCCAACGCCAATCCAGACACAATTTGTTGAACATGTTAAAAATAATACTTACAAAATAATGAGCACTAAAATGCAGGAAATAAAGTAAAAAGCAAACAAATGGGATCCTCAGGATCTTAAGAAGCAAGTACATAACTCAAATAATGCACTTCATGTTCAAAAGGGAGAGGAAGAGAGACTTAATTTTTCAGAGAAAATAAATATTCAGTTTGATTCAATCAGTGTCTATGATCTTCAGCTCGTAGGTTTAAACAAACCAAAGCTTTAGGAGAAAACAATAACAAAATATTGGAACAGATGAACCGAACCATAGCAGCAGCCTTGACGGAGAAGAGACGGTTGTGTATACATGTGCCGTGTTCCAATACCCGTACTTCCATGAGTACACTTAAAGGAAGTACACTATCTGCACTATCCGTACTCACTTGAGTACGCTAATTTTTCAGATGTGAGTGCTGTTCCAAATCGAGTACTCTGTGGTGCACTTACCGGAAATGACGATCACGACTGCCGCCGCGGCTCCTCCCCCGCAATAAACATCCCGCTTTGAACGGTGAACTCTTTACGCCTAGCAGCTATAAAAAGCTATAAAAACTACAAAATGACTCTATTAATGCAGGCTATGTGGAAAATGCGCCGACTTTGGCTCAGCCTGGCTCCGCCTCTTCCGCTACGTAGCTAAGATGGCTGCCGTTGAGTACGGAGAGTGTCCTTCGATCCACACTTCACGATTAGCCCATTTTGAGTACGGCATCCGGGTCCTTGAAGTATACTTCTTTTCGCCGGATCTGAATTGGAACGTACTGCGTACTCAAATTTTGAGTACGCAGTACGGACAGTACGGGTATTGGAACACGGCCATGGTGTATACATGGCTGTTACGTGGTAGTGCGGGGTCTTGTGCTGTTTTTGTTTGTTTTGCACTAATGTCTTGCTTTTGCCTCCTGCACTCAATCATTTCAATCACCTCCTGGAGGTGGAGCCTTGTGGCTGCAGGTTGCTGGTTGGCTCGCCCTGATTGTTGGCGCCGCCCCCACACATATAAAGCCAAGTGGAAGATGGTGGCTCTCTCTCTCTTATTTGAGCACAGACGCTGGCACACTTGTACCTTTTGTCAATTCTGTTACAGATATATATGTTAAAAAAATATATGGTTATTTGTTGTTGCTCTTGGTGGTTAGAGAGCAAGCGTAGCTATATAGCTTCCACTGTTTTATTTTGTCCGCTGTCGGGCACGGAAGTTAGATAAGCTGAACCTCCAAGGCAGTTAGCGTGAGGTTTATCCTTTGCATTTTTCTCCCTGTTATGGTAATCACCTAGGCTTTTTCTGCAGGCAGGGTTTTTTTCTGGTTGCTGCTACTAGTTTTCCTTGTGCGAAACCTTACGATCATTGTCAACCATAAAATATTGTTTTTCCCCAAAACCCTGTCGTCCGTCTTTATGTTGGGTTGTCCAAAGGCTGTCCAAAGGCTGTTTGTTGGACGCCGTAACAATGGCCCTGTCGCGACAATTAGCAAATATAGGAATTTGTACGACAAGTAGAGTATAAGTATTAGCTATCTTGCATTGCAACATTCGCAATCCTTCAGGGATCAACAGGTTTGAACCAAAATATGACTCCACAAAAAGCCACTCTGTTTCATTTTACACTCGCAGAACAAGTCATGTGGTGCCCGATTGTCCCGGCCAGGGCTCTTATTTTGAAGTTCCACACTGGACGCTGTTTGGCGATGGATGTTTTGTGCCTCTCGCAAGGCAACAGTAGTGTCCACGGCAACGCGCTGTCCTAAGCATTTATCTGTTCTATGCGGCCTCACTCCTCTATAAGCTGCAGGTTGCATGCGTTAGTCAAAAGGCGCCAGTGTTCCCCTTGGCGCTCCAGTATCTGATGTCTGCCGTCTCACCAGTCAGCTCATTCATTACCTGAAGCTGCGTCGTAAAATATGCCGAGGTGCAGGTTCGAACGCCAACGGCCATTCATCCCCAGTCCTCCTTTCAGACACCCCAGACGTGACCCTAGCTCCTGTATTTAGTTTCCTTGTGTTTCTTCTGCTGCCAGTTCCTTTGTTCCACTGGTAGGCAGTCAGAGAGCCACTGGTCTGCGTCATTCATTAGTGTGATTCACAGACATTAAGGGCGGTTGTAAATCTAACTAGCGTTTGTGTACATTACACCAAATTACCCAAGGGCGAAAAGTAAGCTCCCGTCAGTTTGTAATGAGCTGTGAGCTACGTGGGATACACTCTCACCAAGACCTTCATCCAAACAAAGATGCCACTCTGAGCCATGAGAACGCAAAGCCGCTGTAAAAAGCAGACGCAATAAATAAATGGGCTAAACTTGGTGGGTGTTTAGACAGTTTATTAGTCCGAGGCATCAGTGCAAGATTAAGGTATATGTTTCACAGACTCTAGGCGGTTGGAAAACAAGCTCTTTTACGATGTTGAGTCTTGGATAGCTTTTATGTACAGTATGTATAGATCTTTACATAGACAGAAAATGAATCAGGGTGTTTGTTTCTGAATGTTTTTTTTTTCCCTTAAAGTAAATAATATATCGATGTTACTTTTTAGCCTGATCAATACCAAGGTTATGGCGTCACTTGTGCCTCCTTTCCTCTGTTCCTCTGGCGTGTGTGAAACGTAACGTTTGCTCCCTGCTTCCGCCCCTCCAGACCTGAAGAACAAATGGCATCTGGTGGTGGACCGGCTCACGGTGCTGTTTCTCAAGTTCCTGGAGTACTTCCACAAGCTGCAGCTCTTCATCTGGTGGCTGCTGGAGATCCACATCATCAAGATCGTGTCCTGCTACATCATCCTGGTCTCCATCAAAGAGGTACGCAGCACGACAGCCGGGACCACAGCCGCAACGGGTCCGGCTCCTCTACTTGAGGTCGTAAGGTGCACGCTTACAAGCTAGTAAAAACAGGCCAGGTGCCGTAGCTGTTGGTGGCTGTTGTCGGAACACGTGTCGTATCGGTGTTGGGGAACTTCAGCTGGCGTTCTACAGGTGGGCGTCGGTGTTTGTTGGGGCAGTGCACAAGCAGTTTTCTTTTTCACTGGAAACACGGCATGGTACAATTTAGTCAGGATGTACATTGTGGGAAACGGACAGCTGATGTCACCCAACGACATGTTTTATTTGGAATAGCTGAGTGGAAGAGGTTCTGTCGAATGGTGACTCAATCTGCAGCCGGTATCTTTCTTGCCAAATAGGGGCTGGTCTCACTAAACAGCTTCCTGTCCCCTTTTGACGGTTGTTTCACCCCTGAGACGCCTGGGCGTGGAAGCATTGCCTCGTAACATCAACAGCACGTCAAGTGACGCATTAAGGCCCCCTCCTCCCCTCCCCCCCCCCCCCCTCCCCTCCCCCCCTATCTCCCCGTACCCTGCCTCCCTTTTAATTTGACATAAAGGCCTGGGAAGGGATCCGCTCGCCTGCTTTGTTTCGTACAGCACTATGAGATGTTTATTATTCATTGTGCTGAATCAGCCCGATCTGCATTGATTTGAACCGCAGAGGTTTGAAAGCCAAGCCCACAGTGGTAGGTCTTCACGCTAGAGGTGTTCCCGAAATTAAAAGCAAACTGCTTGGTCGCTGCTCATGAACTTCAGCACAGCCAGGGAGAGCAATGACTGCTGGTTGAGTGAGCGCGCGTGTTTTCGATTGCGCGTGGTCGTGTGATGTGTTTGTCATGCCATTGTCCCCTGTTAGATCTAACCGTTTCTCAATGTCATATCATTATCGTCCTTTTTCCTTTCCTTTCTTCTCTTTCTCCCGTTCCTCCATCTTGTCAATAGAAGCGTGGTTAATGGGCCAGCTTCTGTATAGACCAGTGTGGTTTACCGACATAAAAATTGTGTGTGTGTGTGCGTGCGTTGTTTTATGTCTCCCCGTCAGGTGTCCCTCTTCAACTCGGTGTTCCTGGCGTCCTGGGCCTTCGCCCTGCCCTTCACCCAGGTCCGGCCCATCGCCTCCAGCATCTGCACCGTGTGGACGTGCGTCATCGTCATCTGTAAGATGTTGTACCAGCTGAAGTCCATAGATCCGGAATTCTACTCCAGCAACTGCACCCTGGTGAGCAGACACAACATCGCTGCCTTGGTTTTTTTTTAGAGCGGAAGGCTGGTAACCGGAAGGTTGCTAGTTGGATCCCCGGCTCCTCCTAGCGGAGTGTCGAGGTGTCCCTGAGCAAGACGCCTCAACCTTACTGCTCCCGACGAGCTGGCTGTCGCCCGGCGGGGTCGACTCCGCCCCGTCGGTGTGTGAATGTGGGCATGAATGGGTGAATGTGAGGCAATACATTTACCTTTTAACATTCGGAATGTAGTATGGAGACTTCATATCATTGGTTTCTATCGATTTATTTAATGTATGCCGTAGTTGATCGACTAACTGTGGCTGACACCCCTCCTCTATCCACAGCCAGCAGGCTACGAACTCAAAATAATGGAAGAACTGACGAGTGAGTCTGTGCTTTATAAAGAGCCGGTGGATCCAGCCAACTGGGTGGGCCTCATGAAGTCTGAACCCCTGTTGGAATACCTGCGGGTAAGCACTGGTCTTACTGGGAGGGGAGATGCATGCAAGGGTGCAAAAATCTATAAAGTAAAACATTTATGAAATTGCATGGAAAGAGAAAACGTTGTATGGGATATGTTAAAAACAAAATACATATTCATGGGATCAGCTCTGTGGTGCAACAAAGAAAACCTTTGCATGTCAAGTTGACCTATCTAACTATTTGCCCAAATCATTCCCACGACCCCAAACGTACGTAATGGCCATGCCCGAATTCTTCCCCCTCTGAACGAATTTTGTTTCGCCCGAAAAAATCAAAGCAGGGATCGACGCACCGTTTCTGCGTACAAAGTTCCTCTGTTTTCACTATTCCCGCTGAACTGCGTGTGTCGTGTGTCAGAACAACCTGTTGATGCTGGCCATCCTGGCGTTCGAGGTGACCATCTACCGCCACCAGCAGTACTTCCGGCTCCGCAACAAACTGACCCCGCCCGCCGCCCGGATCATCTTCCACGGCATCACGCGCCAGCACCTGGACCAAGGCATCGTCAACTTCGTCAAGTACTTCGTCAACTACTTCTTCTACAAGTTCGGGCTGGAGGTACGCCGGGAGAACCACGTCGAACCGTCAACGGGGCCTGTTAACGCTCTCCTCAGTGTTCCCGTGCAGGGAATATGTAAACGGACTCACTGGGAACGCTTGGCATGATGCTATGTTTACCTGAGGTGATCACAACCATCAGAGATTGTAGTCAGCACAGTTGATGATCTGTGTGTACCACGTTGAATTGTGCCGGAATAATGCCGATATAATATTGTTTTATGTTGTTTCTTTTATTTAGATATCATCTGGGATGGTTTTTCGTTTGTGATGAAAAATAACACGAGGAAGCAAAGGAATGAATGTCTCTATTTACATCTTGGTCATTATATCCAAATGAATAATGATCAGGAATCAAACGATTGGGAATCAGGGACACAAATAATAACCTAATGGATGTTCTTCATTCCATCTATGGTTTATATATATATTATGTATATATATCCTCTGTACATATTTCTTGTCTCTCTCATCTCTCACCCACTGCTTTGTGTCTTTTGTTCTGCGGCTGCCGATTGATTGTTGGTCACATGACTCCCCTAGACGTGCCTGCTGCTGGTGGTCAACGTGATTGGCCAGCGCATGGACTTCTACGCCATGCTGCACGCCTTCGCACTCAGCGTGGTCATGTACCGCCGCCGGAGGAAGGCCATCGCTGAGATCTGGCCCAAGTACTGCTGCTTCCTGGCCTGCATGATCACCTTCCAGTACTTCATGTGTGTGGGGATCCCCCCCGCCGCCTGCAAAGGTACGGCTGGATGTCGGAGTGGAGAACAATGCGATGGATTGATAGTAGTGATCGACCGATATATCGGTATATTAAAAAAAAATAAAAAAAAATCGGTATCGGTCATCGGCTAAGGCTGATGAAAAAAAATCGGTATCGGCCCTAAAAAATCCATATCGGTCGATCCCTAATAGATAGATACAACTTTATTAATCCCCCGTAGGAGAAATGTGTTTGTTGCAACAGCCCAGCAGCAGTGGAAAAAAAACCGGATAAAAATACAATACAATACAATAACAATACAAAGTACTAATGAAAACAAAAAGATGCTAAGGTAAATGCTAAACTAAATGCTAAAGTCAAGACAAGACAAACAGAACAAACAACAACAAACAGAGGAAACAAAACAGACAGTATAAATTATAAAAGTGTAGTGTAAAGTGTAAATTATAAATTATAAAGTGGCTAAGTACCAGAAATGCAATGTACACAAAGAGAGAGAGAAACAAAGATTCAGTGGTTCATGCAGAAAGAGTATAATGATCAGAGTTTACACACTCAGAAGGGATTGTTATGTTGCGTTGTGCTCCTTGTTCTACCTCATTAGTTGTTGGTGGCTGGTGGACTGAACACAGAAGCTGAACAATAAAGTAGTCTGACATCAGTTTACAGAGCTAATCTACCGTTTGACCGATATACATCGATAGCCGTTGGACAGCGGGCATAACATTGCCTCTGGCATCTCATGGTAGGCAATGTTTTCGTATCTGGAATGACTAATATTTGCTGCTCCTTTTGTGTGTGATTGCTTTCAGACTACCCTTGGAGATTCCCCAACTCTGGCACCGAGTCCAACGTGGTCAAGTGGCTCTATGTTCCTGACTTCCACACAAAGCCCAACCCAATGTTCCTGTTCTGTACGTATATTTCTGGGTGTTCTCTATACTGCAGACAGGTTTCATTTTGTCAATGGAATGTCATGCCAGGTTTTCTGTTAAATGCCCTCTTCTCTGTTCTCCTTTATATTTGTATCTCTTCTCCTCTTCTCTTCTCTCCTCCTTTTCCACCCCTCCTCCTCTCCTCCTTGCCTCTCTCTGCCGCTCCTCTCCCCTCCTCCTCTTCTCATCATACCTCTCTTCTCCTCTCCTCACCTTGCCTCTCCAACTCCTCTCCTCCTCCACCTCCTCAACCTCCACCACCTCCTCCTCCTCCTCCTCCTCATCACCTTGCTTCTCCAACTCCTCTCTCCTCCTCCTCTTCTCATCATGCCTGACAAACTCCTCTCCTCTCCCCTCCTCCTCTCCTCACCTTGCCTCTCCAACTCCTCTCCTCCTCCTCCTCCTCCCCTCCTCCTCCTCCTCCACCACCTCCTCCTCCTCCTCCTCCTCCTCCTCCCAGATGACTTCATGCTGCTGCTGTGCGCCTCCCTCCAGAGGCAGGTATTTGACGACGAGAACAAGGCGGCCGTGCGTCTCATGGCCGGGGACAACGTGGAGATCTGCCGGGACCTGGACGCCGCCACCTTCAGCGTGCACAACCCCGTCCCCGACTTCATCCACTGCAGGTACACGCGCCTTAAGATGCACACCACCAGGCTAAAGGAAACCTGGGAGGCCAAAGACCACCTGGCGCACTCTGTGACCAAAGAGCTGGAACATGGGGAGAGGCCCAACATGCTACCAGGGACCGAATGCAATGGAGGGGGCTCATTGAAGACACATGTTCCATAGGGGACGAAGAGGAGGAGTAGTAGTAGGTAGACACCCTCCACCTTCCTTCAGGCTCACATGCGCTCGCCTAACGCCAGGGCAGGGTTACGTTGAGCCTTGGAGGGGGGGGGGCGGACACATGCCTTAGAGCGGATGAATGATTCCTCACTCTCCTGCCCTTTTATTTGCTCCTTAGAACCAAAGGATTAGGTCCTCCACCCAACGGCTAAAGTGTGCAGCGCCTGACTTACCGATGTACTCTGACGTTCCTGCTAGAGGAAGCCGTTTCCTGTGTAACTCTAGAGACGGTAGTACGCAAACCCAGGAGTGTTTCCGTAAAAAAATAAAAACACGCACCCTTTGGTGAAATAGCGTCAAACGTAAAATGGCGGTGGCTCTCGTTTGGCTCTCCCACCACCGTTGAACGGATTATGGGCTGGCCTGGTTGGTGAAGAACGTGTTAGGATTTATACACCGTACAGTTTGAACCTCCCTCTTCATTAGGAGAAAGAAGAAGTGGGCATAGGAAGGGAAGCAGCGATAATCTCTGGGCTCAGGGCAACGGAACGGCCAGCGAAGCACCGCTGACCTGCAGGCATTGATTCGTTTGTGCTCTTCTCATCATCCCACTGTTTTTGATGTGCAGAGTGGGCAAGTCTTTTATTAACGCACTCTGTGTACATCAACACAGCCCCCCCCCCCCCCCCTGCCCCCAGCGAGTCCAGAGAAAGAGATCGCCGCTCTGGCCCGAGCCGCCCGCAGTGCCCGTCCAGCACTGCACTTATTTCACTTGTTTCCCCTCCAGGATCAAATTACGGACTCACAGGGAGGAAGAAGCAAGGGATGGGGGGGGGGGGGGGGGGGGGGGGCGCAGTTGAGAGATAAATCCATAATCCACCAAAAACACTCTGTCCGTCACTCGGCGACTCAGACGCTTTTGCCCTGTACTCTAACTCAATAAATAGCTTTCAAGTAGGGAAGAGGTATTCACCCAGTGCCCTGATCCCCCGCCCCCCCCCAGCCCCCTTGCTGATGAAGAAGGACACTCACTCAGCTATTCCGGCCCATCACAACGTACACCGCCGTCCTGTCCTAACACACTTCATCATCAGAGCCCCCCCCCCCCCCCCCCTCTTCCTCCTCCTCCTCCTCCTCCTCCTGAACAGCCTTAGCCTTCCAACCTTTTTTTACGCCGGCAAACCGCAGGGTTATTAGCGCATGCTACTTCCTATCCTACCTTTCTCCCTGCGCCCTGTGTGCTAATGGCCGCTCTGAGCTACTGCTGCTGCCTCTGTTAATGATGCTGCTGTTCTCACATGAGGGCGAAACACGAGCCATAACTTAAGTCGGCTTATGTGAAGCAAACGGGGGTTCGTACCCATTGATGCGTTCGTATGGGGGGGGGGGGGGGGGGGGCCTACCGTTCTGAGGAGTACCTGGGCTTTGAGCGACAGGGATCACGTTTCAGACGTTGCTGCCCCGCGCGTCAGTCAAGCCTGCGTCTAATTCAGTCACCATGATGGATGGGCGGATGAGCCGCGCGGCAAAGTACCGTAGAAGCCCTGTGTAGACACGCTGCGTAGGCACTGTGCATGCAGCCAGCCGGTCGGAGGTGCAGTGAATGTATCTGCTGGAGGAACCCGGTCAGGCAGACGGATGGTGTTTGCAACCCTGTGAAAGTTTAAAGGGGACGTATTATACCACCAGGTGTTGGTGGGTTTAGCCGTTACGAGCCGTTTTTGAAAATCTGCCTCTTCTGACAAATCACAAGTGGGCGTGTATGACCCATGGTTCTAGATGTATGACGATGGATGAGCAACGTTTGCTTCTGTCCACTGGGTAGGCTGGTAGACAGATCTATCCAACACGCATCTAGGTGGACACGCCCACTTGTGATGTCAGAAGAGGCCGATTTTCAAAACGGCTTGTAACGGTTAAACCCACTAACACCTGGTGGTATAATAGGCCACCTTTGAAAAAAAAAATGAAAAAAAACATTGGTTGTGAAATTCAAACCTTGACATGACATCTTCGGTTATATATATCCTGCATAATATCCGGGTTGCAAACACTGCATCTATTAAGCAAAATGGAACTTATTTTGTTCATCACAAGGTCGGTTCTCCCCATGCTAAATGCTACTGGCAGCTGTCTTCAGCGTCAGGACGTCTTCAGCCGAGGTCACGGCTTAAACATCCACCGTGTGACCCCTCAACCCCCGGCTGACCCCCCTCTCCTGCCTCCAGGTCATACCTGGACATGCTGAAGGTGACCATGTTCAGCTACTTGTTCTGGTTCGTCCTCACCATCCTCTTCTTCACGGGTACCACTCGCATCAGCGTCTTCTGCATGGGCTACCTGGTGGCCTGCTTCTACTTCCTGCTCTTTGGGGGGGAGCTGCTGCTCAAGCCAATCAAAAAGATCCTCCGCTTATGGGACTTCCTCATCGCCTACAACGTCTTCGTCATCACCATGAAGAACATCCTGTCGGTGAGTGCACCACGTCGGCACACCTCAGACCGCTTTGTTTTTTTCCGTTACGAAGTTTGTTCGCGTGATGCAAGGTCACAATGCATTTTATGTTTTCAGATGAATTTATTAAAGATTTCAGAGGTGACATAATATACCACCAGGTGTGAGTGTGATTAGCCGTTACAAGCCGTTTTTGAAAATCTATCCGGCACACATCTAGGTGGTCTCGTCCACTTGTGACGTCAGAAGAGGCTGATTTTCTAGACGACTTTCTAACAGCTAATCACACTCACACCTGGTGGTATAATATGTCAACTTTAATGAAAATAAATGTCTGTTAAGTCACTATCCATCGCCGAATGAGGTAACGCATTGGTGATTGAGCATAGGACCTGCCGATGGCAGCCCTTGTATTCACAGTATAATGATTTTTTACAAAATGGATATCGACGTCGTTACAATTGGGATCTATGGGAATTATTACCGCTCATCGTCAAAAGTTGTCGCCAGGAAGAACAAAAAGAAAATCGTTGAGATTTATTTTTCTGGGTCCACAGAATGTGATGCTTGTGACATTGTATGGCTCCTGCTGTTGTCCTTCTAGATCCTTGCCTGTGGTTACATCCACACTCTGCTGGTGAAGCACTGCTGGTTGATCCAGCTGCTGAGCCTTGCTTGCACCATCAAGGAGTACAAATCAAACGATATCAATCAGGATCACATCGGTAAGACACACGACTCCATCCCACTTTGCCTTGGAGCGTTCAACCTCTCTCTCTCTCTCTCTCCGGGCCTTCTCGTTCGGGGCTCCCAGCTTGTCTGATTTGATTTGGTGAACAAAAACCTTCCAGAGAGGTCCCAATTCAACAAAACAATCTGATTCCCCCACAGCAAGAAAAATAACTAGAACTACATTAGCTTTGTAGTTGGTCCTGATGAAATAGTATCGACCATAGAAAGTCAGGTATTTAACAAGGAAGAAATCCAACCCCGCACAGGCTCCACAAACCCACTATATGTTGTCCTCTCTGCGTTGTTGTTCCTCATCACTTTAGCTCCCTCCCAGGTCGATTCACTCTTCCATTTCAACGTCGGCAAAAATCAATTTGCCGTACTGCTCCAGGGCACAGGTGCTGTTCCTGTTTTAGGGCGGTTCAATATCACCGTAAATGCATCGTTTGGAAAGGGCCACGTGGCAATGCACAGATTCCAATAAAAACAGAAAGAAGCCGACGTCAGGCCGAAGAAGTCAGGGAGAGCCTCTTAACATCGCAGTGGGACGTACTGAGCGGGCGTTTTCTTTGCCAACGCTCGGAACGTGGTACACACCTAAACTATTACTAACAACCCCTTCGACCCTGGTCACTTTGAAGCAGAGACAATCTGCATGGTGTCAGCAGTGGTGTTGGTGCCGTATTGGAGTACACCAAGTATGATCATGTGTCATAATGCAACAAGGCCCTGCCTGACTTTCACATCCCTATTGATCCGGGTGGTACTCTAACACTGTGTATACCTCCCCCACCCCCCCCACCCCACCCCTTCAGATATAGCGGACCAATGCGAGCTCCCCAAGGACGAGGCGGGCATCATCTGGGACAGCATCTGCTTCGCCTTCCTGCTGCTGCAGCGCCGCGTCTTCATGAGCTACTACTTCCTGCACGTGGTGGCCGACATACGCGCCTCACAGATCCTTGCCTCCAGGTAGACACCCCCCCCCCCCCATGCGGGATCCGTGTCAGTCACCACAGAAGGCCACACCCCTGGTGATGTCGGCCACTAGAACCCCAACACTAGTTGTAGATGGGTAAGGTCGACAGGTTGGAGGGGCTACGGCGTAGTTTTGATGAAGTGAATCAGTTAGTGCAAAGGTGCTCTTTGGTATACAAAAACATAGTTTCTAAAAAGATAGGCTGACCAAGGCACTCTTCTTAAAGTTAAAGAAGCTTAAATAAATAGGCTAATTCATAATGGAATTCTTAAAAAGTTGCCAACATGTTTCGGCCATTGTAGGCCTTCATCAGGGCAAAAAGTTGTAGATGGGTCTGAATTCGATGAGGTTAGAACCATGCTATTGTGTTGGTACCCTCTTATCGGATGATGTGGTTACCCACTCCCCTGCTGATAAAGCGTTGATTTGACACACCTGTGCAGGGGCGTTTATAGCCCCGCCCGACAGTGAGGAAAAATGTTTATTTTAAAGCCGGCGTTAAGGCTGACACCTTATACCACCAGGTGTGAGTGTGACAAATGGGCGTGTCCACCTAGATATCATACACCTAGGTGGACACGCCCACTTGTGATGTCAGAAGAGGCAGATTTTCAAACGGCTTGTAATGGCTAATCACACCCACACCTGGTGGTATAGTATACCACCTCTAAGGGGTTTGATCCCCTTTTAACAGCAGTGGGAGCGGAGCCAAACCTCACCATGCATGCCTCCTTTTTCTTCCTTTGTTCTCTGCATTTGGAGACCGGTGCGGTCCAACGGTTGTGCGTTGTGCTTACTTTCTGTGGGTCCCAGGGGCGCGGAGCTGTTCCAGGCCACCATCGTGAAGGCAGTGAGGGCCAGGCTGGATGAGGAGCACAGATCCATGGAGCAGCTGAAGAGACAGTGAGGACACCTCCGCACCACTCAAACACATCGTTCACACCGGCAGAGTTTGAAGCAAACACGTCCCTTTAAGACTCATCTCCCGCCGGTCTTGTGTTGAGTTTGTTTTGCACTTCAAATGCTAGCGGGCAGTTTCGAATATGTCGTCGATGTTTGCTATTTATTCGATTGAATTAGGTTTTATTCACCTTTATGAAGGACCGTAGTCTAGCAACAACATAACCAGATGACCAAGGTGTGTTAACCTCAAATTGCATCCGTGGAGTAAAACTGGTGACTGGTTAAAGCTCTTCTGGGAAGCCAGCTGATTGTACTGCGTGATGTACTTCTAATGTGATAATGTACTTCTAATGTGATAATGTACTTCTATCACTTGCGCTTACCTCGGAAGGAGGACTCACAGGTTGCATTAACCTCCACTGGCCCCTCTAATGACCACTCCACAGTAACATAATGGGGCCCCCATCCTAATTTCCATACGGATCTCTATTTGTTTTGATTAAGTCAGCGTTTGGGCGCGGTGTCTTTGTCCACTCCCGAGCATTAGCTCCAACAGCAACAACATGTATAGATCATTTACCTCACCAGACAAACATAGCGCAGCACATTTGAGCCACGTTAAAATGCAGGGCGAACTCAAATCGCCGGCAGAACGGGCTGGGGCTACCCAGTCTACCTTTTAACCCCCTGTTCCCATCAGGATGGACCGCATCAAGATGAGACAGCAGAAGTTCAAGCGGGGCAAGGAGAAGATGCTGAGCATGACCCAGGAGTCTGGCGAGGGCCAGAGCCTGGTGCCGCCCGAGGAAGAGGATGACGGTACGGAAAAGGCCACCGGCACGGCCCCTCTAGTGACGCGTCACGGTTCACTGTTGTGTAGCTAAATGGGAGAGAGGGGCGGGGTTTTACAGGTTTCAGAGAAAGCTCTTGGTGGAGAAAGGTAAGGGCACGTGTTGTGTTGTAAGGCCTCTATAGGTTGAAGCCCTAACCAAGCTCTACTGTGTAGACAATGTAAATGTGGTAAAAAAAAAAGAAATGTGAGGTTCATTTTCTAGCATGATTTTTACTTTCAGATTTTGCTGTTTTTAACGCAATCAGTTTTTGCTGTTTAAGTTCAATTTATGCTCCTTCTAATCAATACATCTAGGCTTTTTAGGTTACATTCATCTCCTTTTGGTCAATTCATGCTCTTTATTTTTACTTTATAATCTCTGCCTTTGAATCTAAAAAAGAGCAACGTCTTGAGAAAAAAAAAGATAATACAATGTCTTGAGTGATTTATCTATGAAATGTTGCATTGATCTATTTGTGGAATTTTTAGGAGCAGAGCGAACGAAAGCCAAGACCAAAAAAAAGCAGTGGTGGAGGCCGTGGGTAGACCATGCTTCTAGTAGGTTGGCCCCTTCCCCCTCTCCTTTCTTCCACTCTGATTGGCCCTTGTGTCCTTGATCAGAACTCTTTGAGGATTCCCACACTGACCCGGGGCTCTGAGGAAACCTCTGCTATACCAAAAGCTCCTCCCAGACCTTGGTCCTTCTCTGCCTCTGTTTAGGGACCCATTTCTTCAACAGCCTTCATTGTAATTGGATTAAACCAAAGAAGCGCAGTCAAAAGGTGTTAACTCTGGACTTCAGTGTCACTGTTGGTCTATGGCGGCCGTAAACAGACAGGAACCAATAAGAAAACGACCTAAGGTGTGGGAGACTTGTTGCAGAGGCTTTTGGTATACACACTGGCCTTCCCTTTCCTTAGGATCCCACAGTAGGGAATCACTCAGCTGTAACACGTTTTAGTGGCAAAGAGATGAAGCATCCCCCAGCCTTTCTCTGAACACAAGACAAAGGGTGACGGACTCATCCTTTGCATGTAGACATGATCACGCAACAGGTGTCAGCGCACATGTCGAACCATTAAAGTCAAACCTTAATCAATGGTTCGAAAGAAGAAGCGAAAATAAATCCTCCATCTTTCTTCATGTGTGCCTCCCGCTTTGCTGATTGCCTGTTGGTTTGAACCCATGTCTGCACATTCTAGTTCAATGCACTCTCACGTAGCATTTCATTTCTTTTACCAAGTAGTGTGATCATTTCCCCTCTCCAAGGCATTTGGAAGCCAACCTTGTCGTCTTTATATATTTCCCCAGCATACCCCCATCCCACATCCCCTGCCCCCCCCCCCACCCCTCCACCCCCTCACCCCCCCCGTATATTCAGACTTTTCTGTTCAAGGACGCACGGTGTCACACAACTCTCACCTGAAGAGCTACACCCTAACCGCTCAGCCACTCGGCTCGCTCCAAGAGCTGTGTGCTCTCCAAACTAACAACCCCAAAAAAAAAACGTCTCCAGTGTTTGCACTTTTTGTTGTGTTCGTTGCGCTGGTAGCGTATCTGCTCGCAAAAAACCTAGAGTTCCATCATCAACCCATACGATCTGTTGATTATCTTCCTTTGGCCCTGTCCATCTTCCTCCAACGTCATCATCTCATACGCTTGGGAGTTTTGAAACAGTGTCCATCGGGTACCGGCCGGCGGGGGTCGGGTTTGGTGTGTGTCACCTGTCAGAGGATGCAAGGCTGTGTTAAGGTTGTGGCGTTAAGAATCAGGCCTTGAATGTTGGATTTTGTTGGATCGGTCGTCACACACGTCCATGAACGAAAGGGGAGCCATTCGTCATGTCTTTGGTTTTCAAATGTATGTATGGAGGAACGTTGTTATGCTGCTCATAGTGTGAACTTAGGTTTCCTCTTGCCTTGGCTGTGTTTAACTGTGCTTTGCCCCTTGCTCCTCAGTGGTGAGAAGTGGAGATTATTACTTGTTTGAAACTGACAGTGAGGAAGAGGAGGAAGAGGAGGACAAAACCGAGGAGGACCTTCCTAAAAAGTCAGCGTTTCAGGTGAGCTTCCAGGAACCCGGACGTCCGACCCCTTATCAAGTGTTCGGTTAACCCTATAGGCTTCATACACGTTTCAAGACTACGCAATGACTAGCAACCTGACACATTCATTCGATAAAGGCTTGACAAACACATGGTCTAGTGTGCACAGTTGAATTGTACTCGCTCACTAACTCACTGTCTTTAACATTAACAATGATTTTCTACTAACCTCCTTCTGTTTGATCCTTCTCTCTGTAGCGTGCTATCGGAAGCTTTGCCTCTGCTTTGCTGGCATTGCCAAAGTCTATTATCAAACTGCCCAAAACTGTACTGCAGTATGTAATGAAGGCAGGCAAGGTATTTAAGCAAGAGATTCCTGAGCGCTGTGCTGTTGTGTTGCTGTGAAGTCCTGCCAGCTTGATAATGTGCAATGCATCGTAGGCTGCCTCTCCATCCCATGTGTTTGGTCTCCTTGTCTCGAAGCTCCGTGAGGCGTATTTCACCTAACGTCAGGGGCACAGGCACAAGAACAGCCAGGCAGGATCCGTTGGGCAGGCGCCTCATCCAAAGAACCCCACATTAGCGCACCTCGAAATGCATTTTCGGCTTCTACAATGGCTGGCTTCCATGGTGCTTAGATCACCCGGTGTGTCCGTGTTGTACTCTGGGTTTTAACTTTTTCGGAGAGCCCCGAAAGGGAAAAGACATTAAGACAAGTTAACATGGAATGGAAAGGGACAGTGCAACTTTTGAAGCATGTAGAAATGCCTGAGTGATCAGATTAAAGTCTGCATGAACTAGATCCCTGTACGCGTCTTTTTTTCCTGATCCTCTTTTGTGTCAAGATCCCTTCTTTATTAAAATAAATATACAACTCAAGAGAAAGACAATGACAAGCACCGATGTTGCCTGAGACGATGCTGTGTTTGCGTGCATGATTACCGTCGTCGGTTTTGCCTTCGCTCCCCTTTTTGAGTCATTGTTTTACAGTTTGCTGTACAAACAAATGGTTAAGTGGTTCTGCTGTCTCCCACCAGTTCCTCTACCACGCCTGGATCACAGACCCCAAGACGGCTCTCAGGGAGAAGGCCAAAGAGAGGCGCAAGTTCTGGAAGAAGTACACCAAGGGAGTGCGAAGCAGAAAAAGCAAGAAAGAGAGTAGGTTCCAGAACCAAAACAAAGTTGATGGATTATTTGGCAGCGGTGGACTCCGCGTTGACTAACACGTACGTGCCGTGTTCTGTGTGTATGTTTAAAGGTCATGTGACTATAGAGGTAGGAGACCTGCCGGAGGGTGTAGGGGAAGACGAGGACAGCAAAAAGTCTGAAGGCCCAGGTTTGTTGTTTCCCTTTGCCATGACAACTGTAGCCACGGGGACAATAACATCTGTCTATTCACTTGAGTCTGAAAACCAAACAAAACCTCATGGGGTTAAGCCAACACGCGAGCTTCATTTCATGCCAGGAATGTCCATTTTGAGGTTTTATGTCTCTGATGTGTCAGGGAATCCAAAAAATACAATATGTAGTCACATCAAACGTCACATTTAGGACTCTAGTCTAAACTCGCCTTTTTAAAAACCATGTAAAGCGTGCGTGCAAACATAAAGGCCTACCATGACCCCTTTCCCACAGACAACGTCATCAAGCGCATGTACAACATCATCAAGTTCTTGCTGGTGCTGTGCCAGACCACGGTGGACAGTTTCACCAAGTGGATGAATGAGATGTGCCAGGAGCACATCGACATCTCCAGCGTGCTGCGCATCGAGCGCTGCATGCTCACACGCGAGGTCAAGAAGGTACGCTCTGCCATAAGGCTCTAACACAACTGTTTAAGAAATATTGTGCTGTCAAAAATCACTTCACCTAAATACTGCAATACTTCAATGTAATAATGTGCACTTTCAACTGTACATGTGTAATTTAGTATTTATTCCTGTAGTGAAGGACCTCTTGGCCTCATTTGTTGTGCAACCCCTGGGTGTGTACATTTATGCCCTTATGGCATGACATTGTAATCACTGTGATTTTTTTTAATTTTATTGTATGTATGTATTGCTGGACACACTTTATTTTATTATTGCATCTTTCTAAAGTGAATGTCTCATGTTAACTCTCATGGATGGAATAAAGTTCTTGTGTATCTATCTGGTCTCCTCCAGGGCAACGTGCCATCCAGGGACCACATCCACGTGTACTACCAGAAGGCCATGAGGCTCAACATGTCCCGGCAGTCCAGCATGGACCTGCTCAGCGAGGACGACTCGGGCTCCCAGAGGGTCCCCAGACGGAGGCAGGGGCGCTTCCCCATGGGGAGCGGGGACTCCATGGCCTCCCGGGACAGCATCTCCAGGTAGGGGGGGGGGCCAGCGCCCCGGCTCAGCCTATGCAGAACATATACATGCATGCATACTTCCCTCTAGCCATCCATCCATCCATCCATTCGTCCACCCACACTAACACACACGTTTTAATTACTTTTTACCTCCTTCGATATCTAGTCATATTGGCATTAGTAAAGTAAAGTACATAGATGCAAACAAAAACGTGGAGTCTGCATTCACAAACGGATTTGTGCCCTCCAAGTTCAATCAGTCGGCATGTTGATGTTTCAGAGAGGCATGTGCTTGTATCGATGCCACGAGGATTCTCCACTGGAGAATGACGCATGAGGTGCTCAATCAGCCCAGCTACACAGGACTCAACCGCCACTCAATGGACTTTGCGCCATTCGCAACCAGCGACCGTGCCGTTCCCGTGGCTCCGTTTGTGTGTTGTGTGTGTGTGTGTGTCTGTGTGTGTTTGTGTGTTGTGTATCGCGACTGGGGGGGGGGGGGCCCTCATGATTTCACCGCCGCGTCGTACGCATACAATATACTGTCTATTGTATGACATGTTAGCCCCCCGGAGCTAACATGTCATACAATATACTGTCTATTGTATGACATGTTAGCCCCCCGGAGCTAACATGGCGGCTCGCCATCCCCTCCGGCGCCGTCTGTCTGTCCACACCAGCGGGTACACGGAGGCCACCATGCTGTCACGCCAGTCCACCCTGGACGACCTGGACGGCATGCCCGAGTGCATCCCCAAAACCAGCGAGCGGGCGCGGCCCAAGCTGCGCAAGATCTACGGCATGGACGCCTCCAACTCCTCGGCCGACAGCGGGAGCAGCCTCGTGTCCAGGTTACCCCCCCCCCCCCCTCCCCATCTCACCACATACTCACCATCATACTGCATGACATGAGGCACGTCGTCACGTTGATGTGTCTCATGTGGTCTTCACGGCGGGGGGCACCTTTTAACGAGGACTGGTGTCATACTCTCTGTTCTGTGTGGCGTTCTGGGGGTGTGAGCGGGCGTGGCCGGTTGTAAAGTAACCTGTTGTCCCCCCCCCGTCCCCGTCCCGTCCCCCCCCCACCTCCCACGGCAGCGAGGCCACCCAGTGTATCACACTGTACTCCCGGCAGGGGACCACGGACACCATAGAGGAGGTGGAGGACGAACACGACCTGGGAGAAGACGGGCGCCAGGCGGAGCCAAGGGGCTGCCAGGAGCCGGAGGGCTCTCTGGATCCGGGGGGCTCCCAGGAGCAAGAGGGGTCTGTGGAGCCAGGGGGGTCACAAGGGCCAGAGGGCTGCCAGGATTATGAGGGGTCCCTCGAGCCGGAAGGGTCCCCACAGCCAGAGGGGTCCCCACAGCCAGAGGGGTCCATGGAGCTAGAGGGGTCCCAACAGCCAGAGGGGTCCTTGGAGTTAGAGGGGTCCCCACAGCCAGAGGGGTCCTTTGAGCTAGAGGGGTCCCCACAGCTAGAGGGGTCCCCACAGCTAGAGGGGTCCCAACAGCCAGAGGGGTCCCAACAGCCAGAGGGGTCCCAACAGCCAGAGGGGTCCTTGGAGCTAGAGGGGTCCCCACAGCTAGACGGGTCCCCACAGCTAGAGGGGTCCCCACAGCTAGAGGGGTCCCAACAGCCAGAGGGGTCCTTGGAGCTAGAGGGGTCCCCACAGCCAGAGGGGTCCTTGGAGCTAGAGGGGTCCCCACAGCCAGAGGGGTCCTTGGAGCTAGAGGGGTCCCCACAGCCAGAGGGGTCCCAGGAGCAGGCGGAGTGCGGGGATTCTGAGGGGTCCCAGGACCCTGAAGGGTCGGAGGGGCCGGACTGGACTCAGGTACTGGACGGGTCCCAGGAGACGGAAGCCGGGCCCTGGGGAGTGGACAACCCTGCTTGGCAGAAGGATGACGAGGAGGAAGGCCAGGAGGACCAGTGCAGACAAGGGGTCTCCTGGGATTCCTTTGGCCCAGGAGAAGGCCCCTCCATGACGGGGACGGAGACGGAGGAGGGGGCGGGGGCGGGGCCGGCCGGGATCCAGGATCCGGACTACACCACAGATAGCGAGGGCGGGGAGGCCGGTTCGCGCGAGTCCTCCCGGCGCCGGGGCCGGTCTGCGCTGCTCTACACCCCCGACACGGACGCCTCCAAGACGTCCGACGCAGAGGTGCCGCCGAGTTACAGCAAGGTGGTGAGCTTCGACCGCCTGGAGGTCAGCGACGACGACAGCGACATGGACCGCAGGAGGATGGCGATGACCTCAGACAGCCGGTCGGAGGGCAGCACCCGCTCCGACCTGGCGCAGCCCTCCATGATGACCGAGCTGACCGCCAGCGAGCTGCTGCTCAGCAAGTGAGTACCGGTGCAACAACGCCACTATTAACAATAATAATAATAATAATAATAATAATAATACATTTTATTTATAATGCACTTTATATTCAAGAATCTCAAAGTGCTTAGTATTAATCAAAGGCCATAAGGCCATTAGGCCATTAGTATTAATGACACTAATGGCCTGCTGACTGCGAGCATGAGATGGGTCAACACAATGCAACTAGTTATCCATCTTGATCGAATTTGTATGAGAAAGGGACATTTAATTGAAACCTGCAGAAGCCTATGTACATGTATTTACTGCTGCCATCACCTTTGTTGAAAATGTGTCTTCAAGGGCTGATAATCCCATGTTCCCGCAACGCAATGACCACGCCGACGCTTTGACGCGTCCGTGAACCTTTATGGTTCTGCGCCGGGTTTTAGTGAGCGGACCAATCACAGCCCTTGCTGCTGCGTCGCCTCGACGGAAGGTTATGATTTTTGGGAGGCGCACGTCAGGCCCTTGCGGTGGACGCTAGGAGGGTCCGCAAGGACGTAAGGGGTCCGTAACCCCCTTACGTTGCGTGAACGTGGAACCATAAAGGGCCCTTAAGTGTTTTAAGAGTATTATCCATCCAACCGTGGCTGAAGAAACCGTGGTTTGATTCAGGGTATCGGGGACAAAGAGGAGCCAATCCTAATCATGTTGAACCATCATCACTGCCGTGAAGGTTTAAATACGCCTCAATCAAAGCTGATCCCCATCTCTTGGAATAATGTGAAACTCACCCAATTCGTTAGCGTCACTATTTTAATTGTTACCATGGAACGAAGTCGAAGCCGCCTGTCTCTTCCTACCTCACTCCTCATCGCTCTCCACTCTCCCTCGCCGCCGCTCTGTCTCCCCCCCCCCCCCCCCTGTCCGTCCGTCCGTCCGTCCAGGATGTTCTACGACGAGGAGCTGGACCAGTCAGAGAAGTTCTACGACAGCCAGCCGCTGGGGCTGCAGCTGGGCTACGCGCTGTACAACATGCTGGTGGCCCACTCGGAGATGGTGTGCTACCTGGTGATCATCCTCAACCACATCATGTCGGCCAACCTCGCCACGCTGGTCATCCCCATCAACATCTTCCTGTGGGCCATGCTGTCTGTGCCGCGTCCCAGCAAGCGCTTCTGGATGACCGCCATCGTGTACACGGAGGTGGGTCGGGGGGGTTAATGCATTTGTGGATGTGTGGATAGGTATCTATACAGTTAAGTACATATATATAAATATATTTAGATGTGTGTGTGTGTGTGTGTATATTTATATTTATGTATATGTATATATGTTTATGTATATATATACTGTATATATATATGAATATGTCTATATATATATATATATAGGTTATACAGTATATATGTATATATCTGTGTGTGTGTATATATATATATATATATATATATATATATATATATATATATATATATATATATATATATATATATATATATATGTGTAAGAGATAATGTAGAGAACGCCGGTCATTATCGGGAAATAATGCTTATTTTCTTCATATGTGTAACGTTAAGTCATGGCCTAAAAATTATTAAAATATATACTTGCCAATATTGCAGTAGTCAACCATGCCTTCATGTAAAATGTGAAGAAACATGAGCATGGAATATTTCTTGTTTTCACTGCTGGGTATATTCCAGAATACTTTAGAATAGATTTGAAATGTCAATTGAAGGGTTATTACAGAACAATAAAACTTACATATACGTAGAATGAATCTGGAAAGATATTTCTGCGTTGCAAATGCTGATTTCTAATTGGCTGACTCATAGCGCCATCATCATTGCACTCTGTTTTCCTCTCCTCCTATAGGTCACAATCTGCATCAAGTACTTCTTCCAGTTCGGCTTCTTCCCCTTCAACCAGATGAAGGCGGAGAAGTCCAAGCCGTACCACCCGCCCAACATCATCGGTGTGGAGAAGAAGGACGGCTACGCCCACTATGACCTCATTCAGCTCCTAGCCCTCTTCTTCCATCGCTCCATCCTGAAGGTACGTCTCCTAGCAACCATGCAGCCTCCGCGGTACCCATGTCCCGATTGTCTGTTTCAAAGTGTAAGCTCGGTTTCATAACCTTCCAACATTTGTCAACGGCTATGAGACTTGGCCGTGGAAACTCCTTCTCTACTGGACCGATCTTCCTGTGGTGAACCTGTGTTTGTGTGTGTGTGTGTGTATGTGTGTTCTTCCATGAATTTACATTATACTTTCTTTTAAAAGTGCTCATTTTGTGCCAATTTTATGATCTAGCCAAAGATTTGCATTTATTGCTAGGTTAATTTGTTTGCATTTGTGTTTGGGTGTCATAAGTAACTTAATAATTTATAATTGCTTTAAAAGAGTATGTTAAAAATGCGCCTTCATATTGATAACATGATGGCATATGTAAATGACTAGTTTGTTTGTAAATGACACGCTGTTAATAATCCTTGGGTGACCGCCGTGCATCACCCAAGTGGGTGCTACACACTGGTGGTGGTGAGTGAGGTCCCCCCCGTTCAATCAATTATTATTATTATTATTATTATTATTATTATTATTATTATTATCCGCTCCAGTGCCACGGCCTGTGGGACGAGGACGACAAAAGGCAGCAGAAGCGGGAGCAGGCCGCCCAGGAGACGTCGGAGGACGAGGGGAACGGCGTGGGGCGGGCCAGCGAGAAGAAGGAGAAGGTGAGGGACGCGGCGGCGGCCCCGTCGGTGAGGTCGGAGAGCCGGGGCTCCATGAGGTCGCTCAACTTGGACGGCCCCGTGGACTCGGTGCAGGTGCAGATGCACCACTCCCAGCAGAAGACCTTCCAGCGGCGCAAGAGCTCCAGCGGGGGGTCGTTCATCTCCCACCGCTCCGGCCTGTCGTCGGCGCGGTCCAAGAGAGGTAAAGAACGTCCCTGTGATGGGATGGACGGATGGATGGATGGATGGAGGGATGGATGGATGGCAGGACGGGCGGGCAGACGGATGGATGGATGGATGGATGGAGGGATGGATGGAGGGATGGATGGAGGGAGGGATGGATGGAGGGAGGGATGGAGGGAGGGATGGATGGATGGACGGATGGATGGATGGACGGATGGTTGAACGACATCAGTTGCAGGACAGCACCGTTTGGAAAGTAAACCAATCACGCTCATGTTTTCAGGGTTTATCAGGGTTGGTTGATCAGTGTTTGTATTATACACATGATCTCTGTTGATATGTTTTTGTATTGCATACAGGCCTTTATGCTTACTCCTACTTAGTGTATAGGAAGGATCCTGATTCAGAGGCTCAGACAGGCCGGCTGTGTTTAACCTAATAAGGAGCAGTAGTGTTATCCGTGCTTTAGTGTCACATTAGAATGAGGATTATACAGATGGCATGTGATGCAGACCAGGGCCATGCGGCTGAATCGAGAGGAAAGGCATTTTCGGTTTAATGGACTGGTTAATGTACAAGTTGCAGTCAAATCGAGGTATGAGAGTACTAAAGTTCTGGCTGAAGGTGGCCACGGTCCAGGGTTGTCTTCGACGGCCTCAGACACTTTCTCTTCTCGAACAAAATGGGTTTGGTGGGTTTAACTGCCCTGCCACCACGGCTCATTGCCGTGGACCAGACGTGTAATTGGTGTTGTTGCGTGGCCACAGGAAGCACCGCGTCCCACAACAGCAGCCGGCACGACGGCAGCGAGGCAAGCGTGCAGAAGAGCCGGAAGCAGCTGATGGCGGAGAAGCTCAGAGAACAGCTGATCAGGGGCAAGGCCATGGTGGTCAAACGGTACGGTGGCCTCCGTTCTGTACTGACGCGTCGTTACCCATGTGCAAAAGAGGTCAAAACACATTCCTGCAATCTTCAGTGCAAAGAAATTGCGGATGGCAGTATTTGTTTGTGAATGACACATAAATGTCTGTGGATTAAGAACACTTGGTTGCCTAGTGCACATTTTTTTCATATTCTGCCTTTTAACTATACGTTTGTTCTATATACTGCTGTATTCCCTTCCATCATAAAGCAACCAGGATGGGATCCTTGATCTGACCAAATTAATTACTGTGAAATGATGGGTTGAAATGACCTGGGTACTACACTTTCCTAAGGCGTTCTCTCAATACACAAAGAATCAGACCTTCTTGGATGCCGACGTAGTTTGTCCCCATTTCCTTGACATAATATTGAAAAAAACGACTGTTCTTCACGTGGTTCCTTGCAGATGCATGGATTTCTACGAACCCATCCGCCAGTTCTTCTACAACCTGATCCACCCCGAGTACAGCGCCGTGACCGACGTCTACGTGCTCATGTTCCTCGCCGACACAGTCGACTTCATCATCATCGTGTTCGGATTCTGGGCTTTCGGCGTAGGTGTCGAGTGATTGAGGACGGTCAATGTGTGGGAGAAAAATGTATTCCCTTACATTTGTTAATATAAAAATGTTTATGTCATTAAAGCTGCATTGGTGTTTTTCTGACCACTAGAGGGCAGAGAAAGGCAGCACATCTAGACTTGTCATTTCATCATTCTCCGTTGTCAAGATTTGGCAGTAGTTTTATCCTTTGGTCAACATGGCTTTTGGTTCGCTTAAATCCAAAACATATCAATGACGTACTGGTGGATTGTGAAACTAAGGGGAAGTGTCCCCGTTGTTCCAGAAACATTCTGCGGCAGACATCACCTCGTCCCTGTCAGAGGATCAGGTTCCTGGGCCTTTCCTGGTCATGGTTCTGATCCAGTTTGGGTCCATGGTGGTGGACCGCGCCCTCTACCTCAGAAAGACCGTCATGGGCAAGGTCGTCTTCCAGGTCATCCTGGTCTTCGGCATCCACTTCTGGATGTTCTTCATTCTGCCCGGAGTCACAGAGAAGTAGGAACATATGTTAAAGCACAGATCCGATGCACAATTGTGCACATTTTTCAGTTGTTTTTGTATTATTGATGATTTATGACAACCACAACTTGCAGGTTAACTTTGGCATGTTTTTGGCTGGCCCTCCCTGTCACAGGCGTTTCAACCAGAACAGGGTGGCCCAGATGTGGTACTTTGTCAAGTGTATCTACTTTGGACTGTCGGCCTATCAGATCCGCTGTGGGTATCCCACCCGCGTCCTGGGCAACTTCCTCACCAAGAGCTACAACTATCTCAACCTCTTCCTGTTTCAAGGGTGAGTCTTGTAAATCCACTGCTGTCAAATGAATGGAAGGAAAGCTATGAGGCAAATGATAAACAACGTCATGACTTATATTATAGGACACATAGTAATTGTCAAAATGAAAGCCATTTGTTTTCAATGCTGCTTTTTCAATGCTCCTTGCTATTTTAGTAAATTCCAAAATAACTACTTAATCAATAGTTTTTGTCAAGCACACGTAAAAAAGGTGACGTAAAGTTGGCCAATAAGACATTTTCTTAGTGCTTCTCACATTTTGTCCACATTTAGTATCGACTTTAGTGACGAAAGGGAAGTAGAGGGTCTTTTAAGAGGGACAATCCTAGGGAAGGACATAAGACACGGGTGTGTATAACGAAATGGCAAAATGTGCATTTGTGTATGCTTTACAATTGATGAACAAAATGATGACAGATACATTGCGATATTCTTCCCTTATTGATAGCAATATTACTGTTATGGACTTTTATTGGTATGAGACTGTCGTATGCTGGACCTGTTAAACAATATTGGAGATACTTCCTGTAGCTATGAAGCTCAGGAGGTAGAGCGGGTTGGCTGGTAACCACAAGGTTGCGAGTTCGATCCTGGCTCCTACTAGCGTCAACCTCTGAGTGTCGAGGTGTCCCTGAGCAAGACACCTAACCCTACCTTCTCCCGACGAGCTGGCTGTCGCCTTTCATGGTTGACTCCGTCGTTGGTGTGTAAATGTGTGCATGAATGACTGAATGTCATATTATAGAGCTCTTTGGATAAAAGCGGTATATAAATGCCGTCCATTTTACCAAAGGAATGTCACTCATCCTATCAATGACCTCGTATGGCCAGTGTTTGTGTCTGACGGTTCTGATGTCATGGCGTCGCCAGGTTCCGCCTGGTTCCCTTTCTCACAGAGCTGCGGGCGGTGATGGACTGGGTGTGGACGGACACGTCCCTGTCGCTGTCCAGCTGGATCTGCGTGGAGGATATCTACGCTCACATCTTTGTGCTTAAATGTTGGAGGGAGTCTGAGAAGGTTGGCTCTCTCTCCTGAATTCTGAATTGTTTCACTTATGCATCTAAATACATTTAAAATTCCTGAAAAGATTCCTGTGCTGAGCAATTAATCCAGTGTCTTTAAAATCAGTATCACGGTGTAGGCGATGATTGATTGATTGATTGATTCATATCATTAAAGGTACAGTATAAGAAATAAGCAATTTCAAGCTAGCACCCAAAACAACTCTTATCCTTACCCCTCCCTTTTCCGACTCTCCCCAAACCCCGCCCATCTCAATAAAGCAAGGCTCACGGACGTCACGTTTCATGGGATTTCTTGATGCTGCTGCAGAATCCAAGCAAATTCACCCAGAGCCCTGTAGCATTAAAGTTTGCTTCTAAACGAAAGGACAAAAACTTTTGGCACATTGTTGCTTTGTAAGCAAAAGACGTACAATATGGTGCCGTGTCTCCACAGAAATTCCCGCAGCCGCGTGGGCAGAAGAAGAAGGCGACGGTGAAGTACGGTCTGGGGGGCATGATTGTGGCCCTGCTCATCTGCATCGTGTGGTTCCCGCTGCTCTTCATGTCCCTGGTCAAGTCTGTGGCCGGTGTGGTCAACAGGCCGCTGGACGTCTCGCTCACCATCACCCTGGCCGGCTTCCAGGTACGTACGTTGTGACAGGCTTCAACACTAAGGAGTAGTGATCGACCGATTTATCGGCCGGCCGACCTTATTCGCCGATTTTATTTATTTATTTATTTTATATTTATTGTTATCCCGGCATGATTTACAGACAGGTCAATACATTTTCCTTTTTTATATTGGAATAAATGTCTTCCTTTTGCCATTTACCATTATAGTAGTTGATGAAATCGAAATCCTCTAGTGTTGGGTTGTCAGCATGAGAGGATCATGACTGATCATGAAAGTTTTGAGTTTTGGCCAGTTACTTTTTTTATTGGATGGTTCAGACCCAGGCACAAAATGTTAATGTTGATACCTGCATTGAGTTTAAATTGATCAGAGTTATGGTGTATATAGGGAGGTGTGCATATATATTGGGGTCAACATTGTCATCCTTCTTATTTGCATTCTTATCCTCTCTTGCTTGACTTGCACCTGTAATTGTATGCTGAGTTTCCCTTTGGGGATTAATGAAGTGTGATAATCTCTATCTCCTCAAACGCTTCACATGCGATCAGGTGATTCTGTGTGTTGGAGGTAGAAGAGTAATGCCATACCCTTATGCTACCATCATCGTCAGCACTTGGTTTCTAATCCAGATGTAGATTAAGACTGAAACTGTGAGCTAAGGGTCTTTGCTAGAGCCGTACCCATGAAGGATTTTTAAGGCTGTGTATAAAAATACAAATTTAAGCTATGAAACTCAGTCCTTTGAACAAAAACACAATAACCCCAAAAGTAAATAAATAATAATAATATTCATTACTCGGCCGATACCGATAGTTGGGAAAATACCTTATAACGGCCGATAATATCGGCCCGCCGATAAATCGGTCGGGCTCTAGTCTGAACCGGCAACCCAGTTTGAATTGAACATGACACAACACAAAACTCGAGACAAAAGGCCCTGTTGTTTGAAATGACCCACTCTTCCCCCCTTCCCCAGCCCATCTTCACCATGAGCGCTCAGCAGAAGCAGCTACGGGAAATTACGGAGCATGAATATGCTACCTTTGTGAGGGGATATACTAACAATGACGTAAGTGCAGCTACAATCTATCTGTTTTCCCTCCTAGTTTCTGTGGGATAACACTGTGTGTGTGTGTGTGTGTGTGTGTGTGTGTGTGTGTGTGTGTGTGTGTGTGTGTGTGTGTGTGTGTGTGTGTGTGTGTGTGTGTGTGTGTGTGTGTGTGTGTGAGTGAGTTTTTGACACCCAAAACAGCAACTATTAGAGGGTATAATTGGCTATTAGTCTTTGTTAATATGCATAAAATAATATGCATCCACAAAACTAAATGTATCTGACATCCCCACAAAAACATATCGGGGTAGTGTGGACACAATGCGACTGACCTCAGCGGCTACATAATAAGTACCATGCCCATCTCCCTGAATTCAGGCACTAGGCTCTTGGTACGCATGTGCTACTTCCAGCTCTCATTTCCCCACCAGAGTGAAGTTAGTTATTGAACTTAATTTCCAATGCAACATTCCCAAAATGGCAAGAAAAAAATCAGCCGGTCAGATCCGCTACACTCGTGTTACCTGACAGGAACCATAGGTCCCATCACATATCTGGCACAACAGTTGGCGGACAAACCTAGGCCACTGTTACCTCCCAGGGTTCTCTGGTTCTCATACACCATGTGTATCTGTCATGTGTGGACCCCTTGCAGGAATGCATGCAATGGCTGGAGACCTACCAGTACCAGGACCTGATTATTGCTGAACTAGAGGGCAGCTCCAACTCTCTGTGGACCATCAGCCCACCCAGCAGGAAAAATCTCATCGACATGCTGCAACATCCTGGAGAGGAATTCACCATCACTGTGTCCTGGTCCATTCAAAGGTGCAAAATACTGAATATAAGTCCTTCCTTTATACATTAGGATCAACATTCCTTCCAGGACAACTACAGCTACATAAGTACTTCTAAATGAAACGTCTTAATATTGCACACATAAGTGCTTCACTGGTATCTCTTTACAGATTTATTGCAATCATTCTATGTACCAAATTGTTATACTTGTTGTAGTGTAATGTAAAACGCAAGACCTAATTGTTGTTTTGTTTGTGTATGGCAGTAGATACTAATCCTCTATAGTAGCACTATAGTTCACCATCACAAGTGGCTCACGTCATTTTGCTTAGCGGTTGGTACGTTCCCCGGAGAACCGCAACGCTGCATTTTTCATTGTCGTCCCTTTCTTCCATCCGGTGTTCCTGTTGTTCTGCACCATGGTCGTCCAAATCCCCCCAAGGAACCTTACACTGGGTGCTAAGGCGGAGTTTGCCACGGGCAAGCTGGTGGAACACCTCGACACCGACACCAGGGACCACCTGATGCAGCTGCTCAACAACAACACCACCACCACCACAGCGTGAGCCCCTCTATGCATCATCATCCTCATCATCATCCTCATCATGAGGATTCACTCTTAGCTGAAGATACAAAGAAACACGTTGGGTTGCCTGCTTTGATGAACCTTTGTGTGTATTTCTCTCGACGTGGTCTCACCTTAGTGCATGTGTATAACCCGTTTGAGTCTGCAATGTTAAACTCTGTAAGCGCTCGTAAGTACACGAAATGGCTCTGAATGTGTATTAGCTTGATTTACTCCCCACAACAACACCATACAAGGAGGTGTTCCACCTTTCTACACAGTCGCCATTCACAATGAAGGCATCAGACTGAGCAAGAAAAAACTATTAAAGTGCCGATCTTGAAGTTCGGAAATCGAAGAAAACACACATAATATTCAGCAGCGTCAGTAGTGGCATTAGAGCACCCCTTAATGTAAAGGAGTGAGGACAGAAGATCACAAATGCTTTGAATGTGGGGTCCGCTGACAGCAGTGTTCCATGTTAAAGGATAATTCCGGTATTTTGAAAATTGAGCTCCCTTTCTGGTTTGTCTAGGATGAAATAGAGTGGTTAACACCGACATTTTTAATATTGGTCCCGTCTCGAGTATTTGGCTAATTTCGAATCACCCCTGCCTGCTTCAAAATGGCTGGCTATGGGCATTCAAAAACACCCCTAAATGTTTGTTTTCAGAAATGTGAAACTCATTGAGTTAGTGGTGTTCGTTGATGTTCCTAATCAAGTATCGTAGCGAAATACAGTTTCTGTCGTGTTTTATTTGGCATTTTGTAAATCTGCATTTTGTAAATGAAACGGAAACCGGACCGGAGCCGGAAACGGAAGTGTAGTGTGGTTGTAGTCTTTTCGCTCGGCTCTCCGTATCAACAGTAGGGGCTAGAACCGAGCGAAAAGCAACCCCCCTTTCCGTTTCATTTACAAAATGCAGATTTACAAAATGCCAAATAAAACACGACAGAAACTGTATTTCTCTACGATACTCGATTGGGAACGTCAGCAAACACCACTAACCATTCGATGAGTTTCACATTTCTGAAAACGAATGTGTAGGGGTGTTTTTGTTTTTTTTGCCCATAGCCAGCCATTGTGAAGCAGGCAGGGGCGACTCGAAATTAGCCAAATACTCGAGACGGGACCAATATTAAAAATGTCGGTGTTAACTTCTACTTCATCCTAGCAAACCAGAAAGGGGGCTCGATGTTCAAAATACCGGAATTGTCCTTTAATATGGAGTCAAGCGGCCCGGTTGTCCATGTCGTTTGAGGAGTTGATATGACCACTAAAATCCAACAGTAGGCTATAAGGCAGGGCTATTTGACCGTGCAGAACCCTAAAGGACTGTGGAAGTAGATTACTGATGAAGCTAAAGACACCTTAGAGAATATAAATAGAGGCGGAGGTTTAGAGCTGTTGAGATAAGTAATGCAATGAAAATGTTATGCAATGAAAGTGTGATCCATAGATAACACACACACCGAAACACAGACGCATTATTTAACACACACGCATCAACAGCCATATGTCAAACGGTCAACCAAGCCAAGGGCTATGTCGCCACAATCCTGAACGAGGAAGATGTGATGGGTCGTACCCCGTGTCTGCATCTGATCGAGGCCCACTCTGCGATGGAGAATCCTAGTAATCAGTCATTCGAGAGCTTCCTCAACAGAAATATCAATTGAGTGTATTCTTATGAATGCTATTTTGACTATGATTCTTATTGTATGATGTACATACCGATACAGTTATATTAATCTGACTGCTAATCTCACATCATTGAACATAGAACAAGGTCATCAAAGCAATGGATTAGGAAACGTTTGGCCAAACAACATTGTTGCGTTTGCTCTGGCCAACACTAGACGACTCGTACGACAAGTCGAGACTACTCCTAGATTTTGTGCTCAATAGCGATTTAACCACAAGGTGTGAGTTTGATTAGCCGTTAAAAGCTTTTTTGAAAATCTGCCTCTTCTGACATCACAAGTGGGCGTGTCCACCTAGATGTGTGCTGGATAGATCAGTCTACAAGCCTACCCAGTGGACTGTTGCAAACGTTGCTCATCTATCCTTCACACATCTAGGTGGACACGCCCACGGCTTGTAACGGCTATTCACACTCACACCTGGTGGTATAATATGTCACCGTTTAAGCACCAATCCGTTCAGAGACGAGAGAAGAGAGGGGCTACCAGGTGGCTGTCCAGGCCTGTTATTCATCCCGACTCATTGGTGTTTTTATGCGTCTATAAAGTGTTGTGCTCGCTCCACCACAGGATCCTCAAAGATCTCTTCCCACGGTATCTCCGGGCGCCTACCGACTCGATTTCCAAACCCGTGGAGCAGCTTTTAAAGGGTAAGAGCGACCGGCAAAGGTTGTGGGTTGCCATTAGCTAACCAATTAAATACTGTGTGCATTTGTAATTTAAATGAACGTCAGGTAATGCAGTGGTATTAGCAGTCGCCGTAGCCGTTTTGTTTTCCGATTCATCCTGTGTCCTCTTTCCTTTCCCATCATGCTTCAGATAAGAAGAAGGAGAACATCAGCTTGTCGCTAGAGCGAAGCGCACAAAGCTCCGGGGAGGTGCGAGAGTGGTGGGTCGTCAACCAGACGGAGCCCGGCTCCATCAAAAAGCCCAACATGACGGGGCTGGATCTGTACATATTCAGCGACCAGGTCAGCCCCCCCAGCCTGGGCTTCCTGGCAGGATACGGGTGAGTGGACGCTGACAATGAACCCTGAAGTAAAGGAGGACGTATGCGTAGTACACACGTGTGGATCTTGTGGGTCGCCACTAGCCACTAAACCAACACTTAACTGGCCCGGCTGACATGTTACTAGTCCTCAATAGTAACTACTTGCCTTGCACTTGAACTTGTTTCTTACTCGAGAAACTAGGGCTAGTAGTATGAATGACAAATGCTTTCTATTAAATTGTTCCGGATCCGATTAATATTATTATATATATTATATTATATTAAACAACCACTTAAAATTCCCCCCCTAAAAAAATGTACTTTAACAAAACGTTCCAAAGAAGTGGAAATATACAACATAATACAATTTATGGACAGAAGGACACAAGGTAATTTCAAAACAAGTTTTAATATTTTTTGTATTTTTATTGTACATAAGAAGTGCAAACAAATGAACAGTCCTCCCCTTTCCCCACTGCCCCTCAAAAGATCTCTCTCTTTTTTCATAGTCTAAAAATACCAAACATCGATCTTGCTTGTTGTTTTGTAGTTGGGGAATATTAATTGGTCAGCTCTCTAGTAACTTTTTCATGGCTACATTGACATAATGACGATAAAGTGTTTCTTTGCTAGCGATGAGACTAGGCATTCAACTAGCGGCCATTTTGAAGGTGGACTGATTATCATCACGGCATGGGCTCATCAGTCAGGGAGCAATGGCCTCACTTGAGGGACTGCTCGGTTTCTAGCCCTGTGTGTGTGCCTGTGTATGTTATATATGTACTACACGTGAAGACTCTACATTATTAGCGTGACGAGACGACCGTCACGAAATATCCAGGGTTTGAGATCTCAATCATGGGATATTTCTCAATATCCCGAGATAGCGAACCAATCAAATTGCGCCATCTTAGGCGGTTCACGTGTAGCAAATACTATATATATATATATATATATATATATATCCCAGCGTGTTTTTCCTTTACTTAATGCATTCCCCTTTGAGACTTATGTATGGATATGAACTCAGCGTTATCTCAATGTGTGCACGTGAATTAACTATATAATTTAGCTTGACCGTTAACCGCGGCCGCACCTCCAACACCACCATCCCCACCACGATGGTCTAACCGTGCCCCCCCTCACCCCCCCCACCCTCTGCAGCATCATGGGCCTGTACGCCTCCGTGGTGCTGGTGATCGGCAAGTTTGTGCGCGAGTTCTTCAGCGGCATCTCGCACACCATCATGTTCGAGGAGCTGCCCAACGTGGACCGCATCCTCAAGCTGTGCACGGACATCTTCCTGGTGCGGGAGACGGGCGAGCTGGACCTGGAGGAGGACATGTACGCCAAGCTCATCTTCCTCTACCGCTCGCCGGAGACCATGATCAAGTGGACCCGGGAGAAGACGGAGTGACCGCTGTGTGGCGCCCCGGCGCCCCCACACCTGACCCGCACACTCCACCCTCCCCCCCACACCTGACCCGCACACTCCACCCTCCCCCCCACACCTGACCCTCATACTCCACCCTCCCCCCCACACCTGACCCGCACACTCCACCCTCCCCCCCACACCTGACCCTCATACTCCATACTCCCCCACACCTGACCCTTACTGTACGTTCACACCACACCCCCCCCCCGCAAGAAGACAAGCAAGGGGACCCCCTGCTTCCTCCCCCCTACGCTTTGCGGTCTCCCACGGCAACGGTACGGTGATGGTTTTAAAGGGCTCCACACCGACAGACACTCGGTGCACAACACCAGAAAGCACAAACCCGCCTGGTGTGTGTTCTGCTTCTTCTTCCCTTCGCCTTCCACCACAACCCTTGGGATTGTAGGGGTTTGTGCAATACAGAGCTCTCCATACAAAGGCCTCAGTAGAGAGAGACAGAGAGAGAGAGGGCTTTCTTTACCTTATATGTGGACAGCATTAGGACGGGCAGCCTCTGGCGGAGGTCCGGTTGTAAGAACTGCCCAGCCCCTAACCCCTATTTAGTTGTTTTTTGAATACCAGAGCCTACAGAATTCAACTCCTGCAAAAAAAACAATGCAAAGACGCAATCACGGCGGGATCTCACCCTCACTCTGTTTGTACGCGAGATCCAAAACTGTTCATAATAAACCACCAACTCCATATCTTTCTCAGGAAGAGCTGTTTTCAACCACAATGAGGTCCCGCGAGATGGCGGCGGCCGCCGTGCGCCCCGACAGGCCCTCGCATCACTTTATAGGATCTTAGCATTAGGAGGGAGTCTAATGAATATTCAAATAAAATGACAGAAAATGTTTAAAAAAAAGGGAGTAATGAAAGATGACTATTTAAAAAGGCATGCGATTATTACAAGATAATGAAAAGAAAAACTGGGTGGACTTTTCAAGATGCAGTATTTACCCTGCCGGCGTGATTACCACTCACACCGATCCCGGTCGCGGGTATTGGCGGCCCAGTTTCTATTCCAAGAGGACACGCTACACTTTTTCCCTCACAGTGAACGGGATCAATTGATAATCGTATTTTGCATTATTTCCAGTCTGGCCGGAGTCTAGACCGCGGGAGGCCTATTTTTAAATCAGGGTATTGGGTGCTGTTGAGGCGCTAAGACTGTTGCACACACACAGCGATTTCTTTCAACGCTACCGATGGGAAGTCATTCACCCAGCTGCGGTGGCGAGGAAAACGTGTCCCGTTCTATTCACACAACGGACAAAAGCCCTTTTTCGGTCAGAAGCTATGCATTAGAGGAAATTGTAGCATGAAAAAAAACGACGTTATTATTGTCATGAGTAATTTACATTACATGTACATACCATGTTATGTGAGGGGTGGGCGAATGAAATGTGAAGTTATACCTGTAGGCTATGTTATATGGTATTTATGGTATGAAAAGAAGTCCCGAGAACGGCATAATAAAACATCTCGAAATTTGTCTGGTTTTCGTTCCAGCTGTCGTTCTTTTTCCCGTAACATGTCCCGTTGTCATGATGCCATAACATTCATACACACTTAAAAGTGGCTCTCTCAACATCTGAGTGCCATAAAAAGCAGGTCATGACCGACCGGAATCCTATGAAGGTTCACAAAGCAATGAATGAATGTATATGAAATAAATAATTTGGTAAAGAACTTAAAAGGCAAACCAGCCGCACCGTTTCAGACTCCGCTCTCAATGCTGTTCAGGGACGTGCACAGACTGCGGTCAAGCCAGCCGACTCATCAAGATCGGCGGTCAAGCCAGCCGACTCAGTTTTATGCCGTACCTGTATATACTAGCCATTACGGTAATAGCGTCTCAGAACTAGTTTCAAATAAAAGCATTCGTCTGGTACATACAAAAAGAAAGTCAATAAAAGCAAATACTATCAAAGGAAGTGTACGGCCGTTGTGGTATTTACTTTCAAAATAAAAGCCCACCAAACATTCCAATATGAGACATATTACATATGATTTTTGGATACGAAAATGCCCTGTTATTTCAGGCTCATTTCACTTCAGGGTTATAGTTCAAGACCCCATGGGGTCACACAACATTCAGAACATTCTGATGCGTAGTTTCAAAATAAAAGCCCACCAAAATGTGAGACATATTACATATGATTTTGGATTCAATTTAAAAGAAAATGCCCTGTTATTTCAGGCTCATTTCACTTCAGGGTTATAGTTCACGACCCCATAGGGTTAGGAAACTTTTATTTTGAAACTCCACATCAGAATGTTCTGAAACTTCTTGTGTGACCCTATGGGGTCGTGACCTATAACCATGAAGTGAAATGAGCCTGGAATAACAGGGCATTTTCTTTTAAATTGAATCAGAAATCATTGTAATATGTCTCATATTGGAATTTTTGGTGGGCTTTTATTTTGAAAGTAAATACCACAACGGCCGTACACTTCCTTTGAAAGTATTTGCCTTGTCTTTTTGTATGTACCCGACGAATGCTTTTACTTTAAACTAGTTCTGAGACGCTATTACCGTAATGGCTAGTATATACAGGTACGGCAAAAAACTGGGTCGGCTGGCTTGACCGCCGATCTCGATGAGTCGGCTGGCATGACCGCAGTGTGCACAGGGGGGTTGCTCAGGTTAACCGGGCAACTGCCCATATGCCCTCCTCGACTCACGTTACCCTTCCGAAGAAAAAATACAATTTAAATCGTACAACAATGGATGCAGAATTTCATGTCGGCCTATAAAAAAAATCGTCACTCGAAACAATTAATAAAGTAGCCCCATTCACTTCCATTCGGGCACCGAGAGTGAAAGTCAGTAGGGGGCGGGCAAACTGTTTACGCAGCTGCAGCGCTGCACGCGACCGGCACCTGAGCATGCTGACAGCCTGCGGTTGTCTTGTCGTGAGACTCAGACGACTGCCTTGACGTTGTCGGAAAAGGTGAGTTTGAGATGTGTAACAATCAAGTTTTATGAAATGAATTAAAATCTTCATAAATCCAGGCTCAGTGTGCCACGTAACGTTTAGCCTAAATAATCAGACAGCTAGCTAGCTTGCAGAAAAGCAGCTCGTTATCACATAGACTAGGCCTACTACTTTTTTGGTAGGCAAGCTACCTGTCTGCTGATAGTTAGTTTCTAACATTTCGTTTTAGCAAGATGAATGAATGACGGAAGTAATGCATCAGATTAATTCTTTAATTCGAAATGGGTAAATGCCTAAATCTTATCACTATTTTGGGTATTGTTTGTTATTGTTAAGTGAAGCCGAAATGCCCACTGAAAAGAGGCGGATTCAGGAGAGACAACTCAAGGAGGCAGCAAAGGGCTTTGCATTGTGATAAAGATGACACTGTAAGCTAATTGATTATTTAATCAGACTCATATTTCAGCCTATTAATGGCAATTTTGCATAATTGCATTACATTTAAGATGAGGAGCAGCCACAAGCCTCCAGACACGAGGAAAATGTGGACCAGGAGGCACATAGGGCAGGTAGGCCCACGTGCTGATCAACAAATATGAGATGTGGGGACCATGCTAGAAAGTACAGGGTTAAAGAGCCTTCTCAGTTCTTCACAGTGCCTTATTTTTCAGGTCAGAGCAACTGCCCCTCACAATTCCTGTGCACGTCCCTGATGCTGTCTCACTAATGTACCATTAATGATAAATGGCCTTTCAATAAAGATCAGCCCAATCACAAATCATAGCAAGTGATAGACGAGACGCATAGACTGATCGCTTTAACTTTTTATTTTACACCGATGACAACATAAACATACTCAAGTCCAGCCTGTGATCTTTCTAATGCACATACACATCATCACCAGAGTTATGGGGAAAGAAGCCTCACAAAGAAAACCGCATCAATGTGCATTAAGACCGGAACGCTGGGCGTCACTCTTAACAATGGGGGGAACATTAGAGCAACCATTCTCCCTCATAAAAAATAAATAGGCTCCTTGAGAAGCCTTGCGGTCGTTATGTGTTGATCAAGAGACGCTTTGGTGCGCTCTAGTCTTTAGTTCGTGACCCGGTCCAGCAGATTATTATCTGCCTCTTGAATACATAATGAATGGAATTAGTTATTGACGATTACGACATGAAGCACAAATGACTTTAGGAGGTTGAATTACTTTAAGGCATGCACAACGTAAAAATACAAAACAAATAGTATACCTTCCCTTTATTGTTTTGATATATCAGCTTGAAAAAGAGTTGTTCTTATCTGTTTTATGTGAAAGTAGCTCTTGTGTGAAATCAATTAAAGTGTTTTGTTTGAGAAATAATAAAATCAAGATATGCGCACACTGTAAAAAGGAATAGGTTTTGCAGTTGTTGCTTTAAATGGAGTTACTAAGAAATAAGAGCATGACAATAGCATCGGTTTCTAGTGTTAAGAACATAATCACATGTTGCTGTTCTTAGCCACTGTAACTAGCAACCACCAAACAAGGAGTCTTGGGGTGACGAAGACTTTGAGGTAGACGAATCAAAAACAGTCTACCACAGTTTAAAAGACCCTGACTAGGATGGTTCGAGCACTAGTCCTATAGTCTGTTCTAAAGTCCAACAAAACAACAGTGTGATTATTATAACCATTGCCATACACAAAACATTTGTTTATTGCAATATGCTTCTCTGCATCCTTCTCCACACATGCACCGATAAAAGAAAAGTGACATTATGATATTCTCCTCCAGCAGTTATAATACTGAATAAATTAATTCTGTACAAAATCAACATACGTCGTCAACTCCTATTCGACAAACTTCAACACACGTATCGGCTCCACTACACCTACGTTAGCTTCTGGAAGATATCACTGGGACAGCAAAGTTTACAAAGCACACAGTTTCACACCGACTAATAGTCAATACAACACCTGGCATATACTATTATAGATTTGCGGACATCAAAGTATACATCTATTTATATAATTCATTTTCATATGACCGAGGATGATGCAACTCAATGCTATAAATTGCCATTCAATAATTCTCGGTTATATTTAACATCGAAGGCTGCCAACTCTGATCTGCAATACCCGCTGGGATTTGAGGGTTACATTTTTTTTTAGCAGTTTGCTTCAATGTTGTTTTTTGAATAATAGAGATGTGAAAAATCGACATCTGGGTTTTTTCACGATATCATCATCATCATCATCATCATCATGATCAGGGAATGCAAAGGGTTGGAAGCCACTTCTACAAGAGGGAAAGTGCAGCCGGGGTGTAGTGTGTGTGTTGGAGCGGGTTGACTCATCTCGGGAAGCTAACAGCTAACACAGCCCTCCGGCGTAGTCGTCCTCCTCGGCAGCCGCTCCACTGGCGCCCCCTGCTGCCGCAGCGGCCGCCGCTACCTTCTTCTTGCTCACGCCGCCCGGCACGCGGAGGGAGATGGCCAGCTTGGCGTACTACAGTCGGAAAATATAAGAAGGACGAATTGTTTTTGGTTTGTGAAACCCTGTGTTCGCAACTGGAGGACAACAAGAACCAGCTTACCAAAAAATGGTATGATGGAATCATACCCAACACAGGGCTTGTTGTCTCATCGCAGTGAACGGCCCAATTTCGAAATATCGCAGTGAACCGCCCAATTTCGAATTATTTTTCAAAAAGTATAGGAGCATAGGAACGTTATTTGTGGTAATGTTTTGGTCATTGTTTTATAATTCATCTTTAATTTATTTTTTATAATTGGAAGACAGTTATGTTTGAAAATGCCAGAGCGTTTCTGATGCAAGACGTGGTGAAGCAAAGTATTAATTAGTGCTAGGTTACGATTTAAATTAATTTAGGATTTGACAGTACTACAAGTTTCACCTTCTGACGTACCAGCCCTTGCTAATTTATAGCTATCCTTCATAGACATACTAGAAGGATAGCAATAAAAGCATAACCTGAAGTTTGAGCCTGCAATGATTAAGTCATTTCAGTGAGGCTAGTCCAAATCTGATGAAACTGATACTTCTTCGATACTAAATCGAAATAAATAAAAATAATCCTTTCTATTTTTATTTAGGTGCCGAAATTGATTGGGATTCTGTTCTCCTTACAATCGCACTGCACTAGGGTTTGATTCAAATATGCTTAATTGTGAGCTTCTGAAAGTGACCAAAGTCCTTGTAAACAGCAGCAACCAGGCTGCAAAAGAGGACAGTAGTCCTTCACTGGAAGCTGAAGCGATTTATAATATACAGACTACATTTCCCATGGGCCTGTTACTTGTTGTCCCACAGAACTCTGAATTGGTTGGAACATTAATTCATTTTGAAGACCAATATCAGGGACGCCAACGTTGTATTGATTTTATGTTATGTTGGTAATTCTTTTTCTTTAATTTTGTGTATTCCGGTACGCTCTATGGCATTAATTAGTACATCTGTGTATGCGCGAAATATGCCATGGTTGTAATCCGTGAGTTACCTTTTGTGTATAGGTATTATTTGATTAGATTGGTCATATGAGGGGAAAACTAATCAGGACAAACAAGGTTTAGGGCTGGCAGTCACTACAGTACTCATGAATCAAATGGAATAAACAAAAAGAGCATTATCATCACTGCCAGCTTTGTTAAGCACATCTCAGGTAACAGTTAGGAAAATGTGGGCATAATATAACCACTGCTTTAACAAACAAATAAAGAGACATGGAGAAAACAACCATAAGGGAGAAAGTTTGGGAAGAGGATTTGCACTACTGCCTCTATAAACATTTATTGCAACATAAAAAAAACAGATGGGTATTTTTGTTGTGGCTGGAAGGGTTAGAGTTAACTGGAAAGTGCCGTATCATTTCTGTGATAGCAGAATTCCTGATTAAATCATAGACATATACTGTATACATAGACGAAATAGACTTCTTTGAGATTTTTCCATAAACTCTATAAATATAAATCACAACTAGTAATTTAAATCAGTAAAGAAATGTAAACATTATTGGGCTTTATATCCAAAAAAAAACACGTCCCCCCCTTTAGTTGAATTTGTTTACAGCCTTTGCCTCTCAAATATGGCGACTAAGTTGACGTACGAGGCGAAGACCAATGCGTGTGTGTATATGACATATGCTATGTGTATATGCCTATGTTATAGATTAGCCGCTGCCAGTATGGGCCCTTTTCATCATCTCAAAAACAATACCGGCGCTCATAAACTTAACTATGGGTCGATTAGTTTGAGGAATAGCAGCGCACCGGTATGGACACAATTAGTCACAAATGACCTGTGAAAAGGGTCCAATTACAGTCCACTAGACCCATTTCTTTTTTATCAAATTAAATAAGTACTGCCTGGCTGGATCCAAGAGAGGGAGACTCACGTCGTTATCCATGTACTTCAGTAAAGGTGAGTTGCATATACGGTACACCTGGTCTTCGTCCTGTTCATCATAGCCCTGCAGGAGTGTCTCCATGGCAACAGAGTCTTCACTGCCGCTGTAACCCGGAAGGCTGTGGGAAGAAGACGGCTCCCGTTAGGGTCCTTCGACGCGCGGACGGGGTAAGACGACTTGGTAACAGTGCTGAACTCCGCCGTGTCGGTGTCCACCTGTCCCTTCGCTCTGAGGCTGTTTCTTCCCTAAATTGTACGTCTGTCCTGTTGTCATTACTTTAGGTTTCCTTAAACCAGGGACAGCTCATATCACCAGAAGTTCATGTCACCATGACAACCAGTTATAAAAAAGGTTGGCAAGGGACCGATTATAAAAGTTGGGAGGCAATGTTCTTATATTCAGGAAGAGCTTACTGGAACTAGGTAGTTATAAAACATGACTTTGGCATATTTATTTAAACATGTTTTGTTCGAGCCAACAGGGCCCTAAGGCCACAGTGCGCCACATTGGGAATACAAAGGTAATGCCCACACAAACATGTTCTGTACCTGTAACTCTCTCGGACACACTTGTCAGCCGCTACGTAGTCCGCTCTGTGCAGATGAACCAGCACCTGAGCGGTGGTTTTCTAAAAGAAAAAAAAAAAGTTAAAAAGTTAGCATGACACTATGGAATTCTTCTCCTTTTAGAACAAAATGTTCCACTGATTCTACTTCTTCATCACAGTGAAGTTACAACGTTGCAAAGCCAAACCAATCACGTCAAATTGGCAGGAAGAGTTTTAAGAAGCACTAAAACCATTCCAGGATGACTAGCCCACATTGGTTCGCTCATCAAGCTCAAACGATGGATATTGTTCATAAACAGCATGTGTTCGTGAAATGGCTCAAACCCGGGCCACCAACCTTGAAGCACATGGGATAGTTCTCAATCTCTTTGTACATGTTCTTCTCCTTCTGAATGGCCACCGCTGCATCGTCCAGCCTGTCCGCAAACATTGGGATGAGGAGGGGCCGTACAGGGTAACAATGAAACATTACATAAGGACGCCTGGGGCTATGAGATGACCTTATGGTAAGACCACCAGATTCACCACTAAATGCCTTATCAATTGAGTCAATTAGTCAATTAAGGTACTAGGCAAAATAAACAAATGCACATTTTGATACACTTTTTGGATAAGACTTCAAACACCTGTTATAACCCTAAGCTGCTATAGGAGCACCTATCTGTGTTGAAACATCCATGCTCATTATATTAAAGTTTAGTAGGTAGCTGGTCATTTCATTCTAACCCACTCCTCTTCTTCCTACCTTCTTACTCTGACCAGGAGTCTGGAAGCCTTGCCCAGCAGTTCTGCTGCCTGTCGCAGGCGGTCCTCGTTCTGAAGGAAGAAGGCATCGCCAACGCCGTGTTAGCCTCACAGTCACTAAACACACCTCAACACAGGTGAATCCTTAGGTTAGGAAGGCTGTCTACCTCAAACACACCGGCAGCCTTCTGATACAGATCCACGGCCTTATCCAAGTTGAGCGGCTCTATGAGTCTAAACAGCAGAGAAAGAAAGGGGTGAGAAAATGGGTGATAATGTTCCTCTGCTGTCGCTACCTCCTGTCCAGCCTGTCCAGTTGCTCACAGCATATAAATATTGAAATTTGTTTTTTAAACCTAGTTTTGTTTTCCAATTAAAACCAAACCCCATTCTATGAGCCCTGACGCCTAACACTCTTTGCTATACACCTGGCGTAGAGCAAAGTGTGCCACGACTTTCTGAAAACATGTCATTTGTTACAGGGAGAAAATGGTGTAGAGATATCTTGGAAAATCATTTGTTTGAATTGATTTAAAATAAATAGTACTTGATCACATATGGGAAATGTGGTTCAAACAGTCGTAGGATTTTGGCAACATTTGGTTATAATGCATTTGGAATAAATTACTCATTTAGCTTTGTATTTATGATTGTATTTGGTGGTGTTTTACTGTGGGTAAGACAATAATTTCTCTGTGGGAATAGACAAGAAAGCCAATTTCAATGTCCAAATGAGAAGCCCTTTGGGGCATTTGGGACGGTGTAGCAAACTGAAAAACTCTCCTCCATTTGCTACTGCTGGTTATGAATTATATTAGAACTAGAAGGTGAATATGGTCGTACCTTTAGTGTCCGTCTATAGGATTTAAGATGTAATAACTTAATGAGCTCACTTTCCAGCCCGGTCGAGTGCCATGGCAGCAGTGTCAGGAGTGCCGTTCTCCATGTACATCATGCAGGCCTTCTCTATGAGCTGGATGGCTTCCGGCATCTTCTTTTGTTCCTTTAGCATCGTAAACAAAGAGGACATGTAAACGCTCCATCCATATTTGTACTGCTGCTTTTTTATTTGTATTACAACCCTCACCTTCATCATCATTCCGGCTTGTTCAATAGCCCTGGAAGCAGAACAAAATAAGGTAAATTTCACTGTAGAATGGTTCATTTTCTTTTAGATTAAATCCACTTTTCCCATTTCCAAACAACATAGTTAATGTACTTACTTTGCAGCGTGGAAAAGCCTGAATAACAAGTTAAGAAATTGTGTATACACGGAGACAGAAAAAGGGAGGAAATCAATAATCATGCTCTAAACTGGATTCTTAAGGATACGTTTTGTTTTCTGTGTGGTACTCTGCTTCCTTTAAGTACGCATCCTTTGCCTGGTCAAACTGCTTTGCATTCTTGAAACACACAGCTAGGATAAAACCAGACAAATCCACAATGAGTTTCAAACGCACACTTTGACTGATGGTGACGCCTATATGCGGAACGGATCGTACCTGCTTTGGCGTACTCTGATGCGGCACTGTCGAAATCTGGCTTCCACTTTGTGAGGCTGGTTTTAAGGCTGCAAATAGAATACTTGTTGAATAGATAATAACCGATCTAGAACCCATGTTCTAGCCTCAGGTTCTATATCGAATAAACGTGCCACGAAGCATCATCCAGGACCCTGGTTATCCTTAAAGATTGTTTACCATATATGTTTCACGTAAGTCATAACACACTAGCATCTTAGATCAGGAAGATCTGGCTAGTTCTAAACACGCTCATGTTAAATAATGGAAAAGGGTTACCATTGATGTACATGACAGGTGGTAAAATAAGCAGAGTGGCCTTTACGGATGACATTAGGACTCAATCATAGCTTTCCTGATAATCATACAAACGTATTCTACTTTACCATTTATCTGCTTTGGCCATATGCTCATGGGCCTCGTTTATTTTTTGCGCCGCCATTCTGTTGTTAACGATACACTATTTCGTAAGGTTTTGTCCGTATGTCAAATATTGCTATATTGCAATATGTTGTCAGCGACGATGTTTGGATTACAAGGAAGGATCTCCGGCGCTGCTACGTCACGGAAGTCGCAGACTACGGGTGCCGTAGAGGAGCGTCGGCATCCGCAATACCTTGCATAATTTTCCCAATTAACGTTTTTATTTCTTTGGGGTTTATTTCCGTTTCATCATTAACGAATCTAAGATTATGTGTTTATGTTTGATATGCTAATAGTTTCGTTTTTAATGCAGATTATATTACATAATGGTTAGTAAATGTCAGTAACTTCTGCATTTATAACGCCAATCTTGTTTAGTTACATGTTATACAATATTAAGGATAAGGATTTATAATAAAAACTAAAGAAAATTCGTTAAATCTCAATCCCTTTTTTACGGAAATAGCCGGAAGCGGAAACATTGATGGTGTGGTCACTGACGTAATGATGGTTGCCTGTCTCTAATGGCAGAACAACAATTTGCGAGTGAAAAACTTTCTCCAACTTCTATAGATTCAAAACGAAGTCAGCACAGCGGCTCCCCTTTGTTTTGATTAGCTTTTTTTTTATATTATATCGTTTTTACAAATGTTTCGTTATTGATGGATCCACGATATGACAGACAACGGAGGGCTGGTGGCGGGGGCTCTTCCAACTCGTCCCCAGCTTTGGGTGCTCAGTCGCGCCGCAAAAAGATCCCCCCAAGACCCGCTGATTTTAAACTACAAATAATCATTATCGGCTCCCGCGGTGTTGGCAAAACCAGCCTAATGGAAAGATTCACAGACGACACTTTCTGTGAAGCGTGCAAGTCCACCGTAGGTAAGAGTCGGATGCCTTGCCTTATTGTGTCAACTTTTAACTGCTTGGCAATATGAAGTAGGACTATTTATGTTTCCTGACATCTAGTCTGGGGTTGTTTCTTCTGTACAATCAACATAAGGAATTATAGTTTTACCTCTGCTTAAATTAAAACAACTGACATGAGCATTAACTTGGTGTGAGTGACATTCTCTACACCTGCGGGTACATGGGCGTATAGCATGATAACTGTTATTCTATCTAGACTGTCAGACAACCAAAACACAATAGGCCTACATACGTAGTAAACACCTACATAAGGAAACGTATTTAAACGTAACTTTGTTGAAATACTACTAGTAGCAGTTATTGTTGTACCAATCGTTTTATGGGTAGCGGTGCTTGTGTTTTACCACTATGCTTTCTCTTTAATTGTGATTCTGTAATTTGCCGATTTGGAGGTTATTTTGCTGATATTGCTTCTAGCAGTTGGATCCATATTAAAATAACTGCAAGCAGAACTAAACTGGGTAAATATTTGTACCAGAAATATTGAATTGTCATTGGACACATGACAATAACAACAATAACTTTAAAATAAAATGTATGATTGACATGAAATTAAGCAAAACTTCTGCTTGTGGATTGAATTACTTGATTTTATAATGAAATCAATCCACCTAAATCCAATAAAAGTAATGGTTTACATCACACAGCCCTCAAAGGCATTATTGTACTGTGTGTTAAAATGTATTGAGTAAATCTGATGACGATAGTTGTTGTTGTCTTGGGTTATCTGCAGTAGTAGATATGGATCTACTGACAGCTGACAACATGTTCACATGTGGATTAGGACACACCATTCCAATCACAGCAGCCTTCAGCAGTACCTATTCCTAAAATAGAGTCCTGCATGCACACAAACTCACGCGCACATTCACGCGCATGCGTGTGCAAACATTAGCAGCTGTTAAAGGGGTCCACCATTTTGTGCCCTCTCATCCCTGTGTCCCAACTCCCAGAATATTTGAGATCACTGACGACGTTTCATAAACTTGTGACAAACTCCAAACTCCAGCCATGTGTGCAGAATAAATACTTTTCTATCCCATAGAACGCATTGCAAAGAGACAAGGACAAAATCCTTCAACTAAACATCAATAAGATATTTGAACTTTGACGATGGCACATGAACAAAACATTAGAAAATTCAGGATAATTTAACTTCCGCTAGGTCAGTGTAAAACAAATGTTCAAACTAAATGTTCTCTCTGAACTACAGCAGCAGAAATACCAAATCCAAGACCAAAAGTAGGGCCAGGAAATGTGCCCACTCTAATTTATTTAGTTAATCTTTTCCCTTAGGAGTCGACTTTAAAATCAAGACCGTGGATCTGAGAGGAAAGAAGATCAGGCTGCAGATCTGGTGAGTACGCTGTGATACCATTTGCTAGGGACCAATACAGATTTTCAGTTCTACACTTCAATGCAAAAATGATAAAATGATCTATGGACTAATTATTAAAACAAGTTCTCTGGCTAGGATGAAACATGGTTTTATATTTCAAAGAGAAAAATAATTCAGATTAGCAGAACTTGGTTTATTAACAAAAAAAATAGAAGAAATATTGAGTTACACAAGTCTATTGCACATTATCTTTACTTCCAGTACTTTAGCTGATGGATTTATTGTATTTGCCTACCTGGACATGACAAGATTAATGTGCAAAGCATGGGTCAAAAGGACACATCCCCTCTGTCCTTACCAAGCAACACACACTGTAGGCATACTCATCTTGGCCCTGCTGCCTACCAATGCAAAGCCACCGTTCTCGGACTGCATCTTTTTCTGCGGTCTGTTCTCTAGTCCGACCTACGAGAAAGTCTCATGACCTAAATAAAACAGGACTTTGTAAATGGCATCTTGAGACACTCATTACAGTCAGAGAGAGATTCACTTCCGGCAGCATGGTTGAGTGTCTCCCAGCTCCAGTTATGCTAACGAACAACCCAAAGGGCATTGGGTTCAAAAGGATGTGCATGCGTGTGTGTTTGTGTGTGGACAATGCTCGGCTGCTCGCAAACATTCAGGGAAAACTGTCGTTACTGTCAGACTAATGCGTTTGTCCCGTTCACTAACTCTGTGCCCCTCACTATCTTGTTCCTCTTGTGCCAGTGTGGTTAGTGGATCGGATCAGCTAGCCTATTGATCCAGGGTCAGGATTAGTTACTTTGATAGGTATTTGAACAAGTTTTCTCATTATTATATGTGCTATTTAAGTATTTATCATAATCTCTTTGCAATAGAAAAGTGAAGCAATCGTAAATGCAATGTCAACTCTTAAACCGCTATTAGCACTAAGCCAAGACACTTGTACTCATAACAGTCATACATGTGAGCACTTGTTGGAATACATAATAACATTATGCATAACATAATTACACAATAACCCTGACTGTAATGCCCTGACTAGATCTGGTTTGGGGTTTTCGATCTGCTAAACTGCTAAACTGGCGCCTCTCCATCCTGTCTCTCTCTCTGTCCCTTGGTTTCCTCTCTCTCTCGTTCACTCTGTCCCTCTCTCTGTCTCCTTCTGCCTGCGTATTGTTTGGGGGGACCTCGTTGAATGTGTCTCATCGTGCATGTTGCTTCACTAACGTCGTCGACACAACCAGGTGACCAACCCATCTCTCCCCGCGGCTGCTGCACCCTAACACTCGCTGCTCAGGGCCGGGTGACGCGGCCTCCGACGGCTCTCTCCCGCGTGAAACACAGCCTGACCCTGACTCGCGTGGCGGGGGCAGAGGGGGAGGGAGAGAGGCTGTCCAAAGGTACAGTATGGTCAACACAGTGCTAGGGCACTTTTTTCTTTTTTTTAAAGCTCATACAATAATTTGGGTCGCACATAAATTGACAGGGTCGGTCGGAAACTGGAACCAAACAAAAAAATGTTTTAGGCCTAGTGTTGCTTCATGACTTTGCACCAACTCAGACTGCCGCTGCTGGGATGAATCATACTGTATCTGAGTTTAACCTTAGTCTGCTGCACTTTTGTGTCGCTTGCTTCCGCATCTGTCTGTCTGTCTGTCTGTCCTTTTTTTTTCTTTACATGCTTCAGAGTCAAAGCAGAAACAAAGGAATCAGTGAATCATAATTATTCAATGCAAAAAAAGGTGTGTTCAATGATTTCAAACTCTATGATACTCTATTCTCCACACTGCTTCACTGGCCTAACCATGTGGGCCATTACCCCATGTGGATTGAACGAACTCCACTCCCCTGCTTGATGACTGCATGTGTATGTCTGCTGCAGGGACACGGCTGGCCAGGAGAGGTTCAACAGCATCACATCGGCCTACTACAGAGGGGCCAAGGGGATAGTGCTGGTCTATGACATCACCAAGCAGGAGACCTTTGAAGACCTGCCCAAATGGATGAAAATGATAGACAAGGTACATTGCATTAAATGCTTGCGGAAGAACTGTGGAACTATAGAAGAATTCAAAATGTTGAATTACCATGTTTAAACGAAGGCATTTTTTTAGTCCTTTATTTACAATGTTGATTGATTTCTTTTCTTTTTTTCTATTTTTTTTAATTACGATTTTCCAGGTCCATACATTAGAGTCAATAACAATACATATCATACTTCTACCTAAGCCGCCTGTAGATGTAAATAGCCCACGGAAAAGTATCACAGGTTAAGTAAGCAGTGCAAAAGTGAGCAGGGACCCAATAGGACCTCATACATACTGTATTATATCCACATAAGCATTGTTTTTAAATATAGTAAAATAAGAACAAGAACTAAATAAATGTTGATTCATTTTAAAGGTGATTGTATTTGACATTAACATCTATATTTTTCTAGAACGTACATTGCCCGCTGTGACTTAATTATTTACCTTTTACTATGGATAACCGTATGCCTTTTTTCCTTTTGAAAGGAAAAAGGAACTGGTTTTCCCACTCAGCCCATAGCAAACACGACAGCCGTACTGCCCCGACATAGACTTTTTTTATCACGGCTCCCTGGTGAAACAAATCATTAACGCCACCTCTGTGTTTTCTCTTGACTGGAGACAAGATATGATGACCTTTGCGTGTCGCCTTGTGCCACAGTACGCCTCAGAGGAAGCAGAGCTCCTCCTGGTGGGGAACAAGCTGGACTGTGAGACGGACCGTATCGTCACCAAACAGCAGGCCGAGAGGGTGAGACAGACAGACAAGGAGTTTTGGTTCTATCAAATCATGCGTGAATACAATAGTCTTGCAGCAGAACCTTTGCACAAAACTTTCAGGATTACCAAATACGAATTAGCACCAGTGCTCTTAATGGGAAATGAACTACATATCACAATGAAGCCTTTGCCTACTGACTATGTAAGGAACAAAAGGTAGACCATTGTGATGATTCTAATCTCAAAAGTGTAATTATTTGATGAGACAGAAAACCAAACAATAAAACAAAACAAACATCCCATTCCATTTCCTTTTTATTTTAACAGTCTGACCCCTCATCTCACCCACATCAATTAGTTGTCCAAAAGCTAACAAAATAAAGATGATCAGAGTTCCTGAAAGGCTCCTTGAATCCATCCTTCCTCTGGGGTCAGGGTTATCCAGATTTTTGAGATGAAAGTTATCCCAATCCTAGTAAAAGTTTTGAACAACACATTCTGAAGGTCTGATCCAGATCTAACAAAGACTGAATTATGAGATCTAACCTGATTTAAGATTTTTTTTTTTTTTTTCTTTTGACCTGACATTTTTCCAAATTTGATCTACGTAATCCAATCAGATTAATTTTGAACCAGTGGGCCCTTTTGGTACTCTTGCAGTTTTGACATTGGTTTCAGGTGGTTTTTCGGAAGAAAAAAACCCCATAATGATCACTGCTTGTTTGGTTCTTGCTTGTTTTACGCTTTTGAACAAAAAAAGAATCTGTTGGAAGTTCACATCTACATTTAGATATGCTTCTAAAGATGACGATGGTCAAACTGCCAAGCCTTGAACCAGTTGTGTATAGTGGCGCCCCCTGCAGCCAGTCTCTTAAACAAATCTCTTTTTGTTTCAACAGTTTGCCTCTCGGATAAGTGGCATGCGCTTTTGTGAAGCCAGCGCCAAAGATAACTTCAATGTGGACGAGATCTTCCTGAAGCTGGTGGATGACATTCTTAGTAAGGTTGGTGCCAACACCTTTACTCCACCACCTCAAAATCGGACTTCAAAATCGTTTAGTACGGCCCTAGCTTTAAGGGGCTGGACCCTGGTCATACAACCGCCACAGTTAAACAATAATTGGGCAGAGCAGCTGGGAGAGGCTGAATTCCCCGTCATTTTCAGAGTCGCCAGTGAGTCACCCGTGAAATGAGTGGGAAGAGAAGTTCAGACAAATTCCAAGATAGGCTCCCTATTTCTGAGTGACTCCATGATCAACATGTGTGTCACTTCCCATAACCTTTCCGCCTTGGTGCAGATCCCTAAACCTTAAGGTTTGAAGAAAACAGGTCCGGCTTCACATCAGCCACATTACGTGAAGCATCCCTTGCACGATTTGGACCGTGACTATAGTGATTATTAGGGTCAACACAGGTGTAGCTCAAAACAGCAATTAAAGCACTGCTTCACTTAACAGTGTCGCACGGAGTCCATTGGATAAGACCACTACATTGACCAGATGTCTTTGGTATCACATGCAGTCATTCTAACTTCCTGTCATTGGTTTCCCCCGATTGCAACAGATGCCTCTGGAAATGCCAAGCAGGGAGCTTTCCAACAGTATCCTGTCTCTGCAGCCTGAGCCGGAAGTGCCTCCAGAGCTTCCGCCGCCACGCATGCGCTGCTGCTGAGGGGCCAGACGGCACCCCCAAACTCGCCCCTCCCCACTTCCAACCCCGCATCACTACAAATAAATCGTGGGAATGCAGTGTACCACTCTGGCCACCAGATGGCAGCACACGACTGCCACCTGGACGTTTGAAGCGTTTCTCATAGTGCATAAATCCTCTCCCACCTGCCCTCCCTCCATTGCCCACACTACCGCAATATTCTAACAATACACTCTAACAGGTTTCTAAAACACACTCACTAATGCCTTCTTCAGAACTTGTGTTTCACCTGCTTCCACCAAGCAGCGCCTCCGTGGTGGTCGTCCCCGTGAGTTCCCCAGACTACCTCAGGGCTCCAGGGAGGGGAACCCCTCGCGCTGAGAGGGGGTCAGTTGTTACATTCTCTGTGGTCTTCTGATGTTGTTTTTTGTAGCAGTAAGGGGGGGGGGGGGGGGGGGGGGTAAGACTTCCTTGTGCTACACTCTTGTGTCCGACGTGCCCAGGAACAACCACCCCTGGCCGCCCTTCTGTCTCCACTGTGCACCCGCTGAGGAAAAAGGGATAGATACAAAGCACACTTTATAACCATTTAATAAGGACAATTCTAGGCCTAGGTACACCTGCTTTTGTTTTGGAGTAAAACTTGTGTTCGTACCAACGAAGACTCAGAACGATGCACAAAATGGAAAAGCACATTCGTTTTGTAGTTGAAAATTAGATTGATGGTGTAAATATGATGAGATATTACTAGCGGGCTCCTTCAATAACTGGACTCTTTGATATGACGAGGTGCAGGATTTTAATGCTAATATATGCATGGCCTTCAGTAAGATAGTATTTTTTGTGTGTTATGCTTTTCTTTTCCCCTCATTTGGAACCGATTGCCTTAAAGTATTTTGTGGAATGGCTTGAGTTCCATTGTTACTAATTGTGATGTTTTGCACTACAGTCTCTTTCAGCTAGCTGACATTTCAAAATGGTCGAATAAGGAAGTCCATTACTGATAAGTAGTAAAGCACATGGCCAAGTAAGTCGCCTAATCCCCTCCTTGTTGAAGGTAATGGCAAAGCAAGGACAGCTGGGTGATGTAGTCTCCAGGAAAGATTGTTTTTTTTTAAAACAAACAAAAACAGTGCCTGTTTTTTTCCCTGCTTCTTACTAATATTTTTTACGCAAAAAAGGGGACATTTCGAGATGCAAGAGAGCCTTTTATGTATTTTTGAGTGACTCAGGAACGTTTGATCATTAATGGTCATTGTTTTGGATCGTCAAGTGGCTCCTAAATTGTACCAACACATGCATCTCATCGCGGGAAGGCCATGTGGTAGGATACGGAGAGAATATCTTAAGAAAGAGTTTGAAGGTATGCTTTAGTTTGGACCAGAGAGAGGAGCTCTTTCTCACACATCCTTTGTATCCTCATCAATATTGGTCCATGAAGATGGTTTGAGTTTGTGATCCATGCTAACCTTGAAATAATTGTCAAGAATTATTGCTAACCCTATGGCAATGTATTAGGCATTATTCAATTGTGTTTAACTGAATGCGTAGCGTGCCCTGCAGTATTCTATTCTTATGATTTTAAGAATAGGTATTTTGTTTAGTTGATACAGTGCCATCATTTGTTTTTGTTCAAGACCTCATGGCAACCCTCCCCAAGTATAAAGATGAGGAAAGTGCTTTGCTTTGGGTATGCTCAGATTATCCTGCTGTGCCGAATAGTTCCTTTATGTCCCCAGAATGTTCCCGTCAGGGTGGATAAAGCCTGTGTTATATGTCATGTAACATTATCATTTTAAATTTAGGGTAAAAGGCCAAGTTGACAAATAGACCCCAATAAACGGAGGAGTCATGCCAAGACAAACACGGGTGTCCCTAGTGACATTAACTATGGATCTGCTCCTTTTATGACCGAGGCCACGGTTCGTAGGACTAAACTAGTGGCGATGACACACATGACCCTGGACCCTTTTAACAGAGCGGTGATAGCGTTGTAAACAAAGGTGTAGCCCACAACATTAGCATTGGGCAGATGGGCAGGTGTGTGATGTATAAGTGCCAAAGCACCAGCAATGGCAAATGTGTTATCGTCACTCGTTCAATCTACTACCCGTACCCTCGATTTATTTGAACATAGGCCTACCGGTTTTTTGTCAAACTGTCCTTAAAATGTTCAACATAAGCTTGTTATGTCACACAATAAGCAGTATTATCCAAGCTATATTTCGCTCCATTCATTTTCAAAAAAGATTTGGACCACACAATCTATCTAGGATGGTCACATGAGTAGACGGATAAGTGTTTTAAAGTGAAAACTACTTGCACTCCATTGAACACAGTAACGACCATTCTAAGATAACGACTTTGGGGATAATACATATATATATATTTATATATAATATGCATTTATTTTAACATGTTTCATTTACAATAAGTCCCCTACGTGTATTAAAGATGTTACCTTTTTTTTAACTAATGGCAAGTTTGAAAATATGTGGTGTTAACTTGTTGCATTCTTTAAACTAATGCAGTGGAAATAAAAAAATATGTATATTTATTACACGAAAGTGACTTGTATTCAATGCCACATTCCACGCATCCATCCATCCTCCTTCTCCACGTGTCTGCGTCTCGAGCATCCAATTATCGCACACGCACGAAGGCGTGTCCGACCCGTTGCCGCCGTGGAGAGAGCAGAGGGGTGTGAGCTCGTGTTTGTGAGCGCATGCGCCTCGCCGATTTCACACGGACGTCTCGAGCTCAGACTGCAGCGATTGCAGATTTTGCATGTCAGATAGGAGAAGACAGTGGTGGGGGCCGGCCTGAGACGGAGAGAGAGTGATTGACAGAAGGAAGGTAGGAGGGTGGGATGGTGGTGGGGGTAGTGAGAGAGATGGACAATCGTAAGAAGAATAATGGATAATCGTACACCAAGAGAGAAGCGGGCCTGAACTGAAATACTACTCGTAGCGTATTCCCCCTCTTCTACCTGAGCCCGTCGCGACTGCGGAGGCAACCTGTCCCTCAGAGCTCTAAACAAATCCTCTAGCATGTCAGCCTTCCCCTCGGGGACACGGTAGTGAGTGAGAGCGGAGCTGCAGTCGCCTACACCGGACACACCAGAGGAGACTCCAATGACAACCTGGTGAATGCCGACGCGATGGACTAACTGAACCGGCGCAGGATGCGTGTCCCGAGCCAACGAGGGAAGGTGGTTGCACGAGGCTTTACTTCTTCTGCTGCTGCTGCGGAACCAAACCGACAGACATTTTCCCCGGTGTGGTGGATTGATCGTCTTCGTCGTCACCCCCCTGTCTCCCGCCGGTGTTGACGGTGTACAATGGACAGCTCCAACGGCTCTGGGAGCGATTCCACCACCACCACCACAACCACCATCATCATCAAGCCGCCAAGCCACCAGCAGCTTGAGAAGAAGCGGCTGAACAGAGCGCCTTCCCCGGCGAGACCTTTCCTCAAGGATGTGCACTCTCGCTCCTCCAAGCCACCTGCCCTCGTTCCCAAGTCCCCTAAACTCAGCAAGCAGCATCAGGCGCCCGTAATCTCCTCCTCCGCCGCCCACCACAACCGCAGCTCCAGACGCCACATCACTGTAGCGAAAGACAAAACGACGGTGACTGTGAAAAGTATCACAAAGTCTACCACCCCAAAAAAGGCGACCAGCAGCGGCACCAAGCAGGCCCAGCCACACGCACCCTCACCCGAGCCCAGAGGCGGCGGCCGACCCGAGCAGCACGCCACGAGCAGTCCCGTCCTCGCCAAAGGCAAGAAGGGGAAATTAGCCTCGATCTCACTCAGCCCCATTAGCTACGGCGGATCTCCTATACGGGTTCCCACCGGCTCGTCCCATGGCGGCAGGGTCAGCCAGACGGACAGCAGCTCCGACCTGTCGGACTGTCAGTCGGAGCCGCTCTCGGACGAGCAGCAGAAAGTTGTGGCCGCGGCCGCAAGCAGCGACGCGGAATCCGGGACGGGCTCCAGCGATCGGGATCAGGTGGTAGGGGCTGATAATCCGCTGCAGGCAGGGTCGTCCTCAGAGACCGCTGCCGGGGATGTTGAGGCAGTCGCTGATGCTGCTGCTGCTGTTCATTCGCAAGCAGTCGAGGCTGCCTCTGCAGCCGAGGGAGGCATGGCTCAGGCGCAGTCTGGTTCAGGTGCACACGGAGAGCGATGCGAGCAGGAGAAAACAAGCGCACAATTCAAACTGCAACACCATGGCGCGAAGCGTTTCATCGAGGACGATTTACTACGAGAAATTGAAGACCTGCGTTCCGAGAACGACTACCTCAAGGTAGGCTGTAGGCTACCTGCCAGAACACATTATTCTACTTCTTCTGATCTCGAATTGCATGGGATTTTACAACGCAAAAAAAACGTTTTAGGATGTAGGCTAATGCACCTATTGAGCACACAGAAAACATCGAATCATGCAGTTGTAGGATTATGTTTGTAATGCCGTGATAACCTCAATGCACCTCTGGCTGATGCATAGCTTGCCCGGCCGTCGCTGAGTGTGTGTGGAATACAGCCTACATCTATTGAACACATCAGCAGGTAGCCTATCACTATTAATTCAAGGGATATCCTCGCTAGAGGGATGGAGATTGGAGACGTGCTTGGGTAGTGAATGTGAACACGTTGTTCCCAGAGTGGGTTATCGTGCTGAGCTCACTCTTCGTATTCTTCCTCTTCAAAAGGGTTACAAACATGGCTTCATCCATCTGATGTCCACGGGTTAATGTCTACATTAAATCTCTTTGAGCAATGTTTGTTGAGGAGATTAAAGCATTTTTAAAGCATTCATGTCACTTTTGGATTTACCATCCTTGATCTGGTTGGTGCTCATAGTAGACAGTTCGTCAGTTCTGCCAGCTCTTCTCTTAGGCTCCCTCATAGGACTTGATAAACCACAGATGTTTGTGTGTTTGTGTGTGTGCGTGTGTCCCCCGTGAGTGTGTGGGCGTGGTGTTTTTGAGGGGGTTGGATCAAACAGTTCCACACTTCGCTGTCAAAGCGACAGCTGGGACACAGACACAGACACAAACGATGATGAGTTTGAGATTACTTTTCCTCTTGGATGTATTCGGGATTATTATCTTTCATGGTCTCATGCATTTAATGTAGTGTGTGTGTGTGTGTGTGTGTGTGTGTGTGTGTGTGTGTGTGTGTGTGTGTGTGTGTGTGTGTGTGTGTGTGTGTGTGTGTGTGTGTGTGTGTGTGTGTGTGTGTTGGTTGGTTTCTGGAGTCACGCTGTGTGTTACAAACGCCTAGGGATAACAGCCCTGACACTGACAGAAAACTGTCCATTTCCATCTCATCTTCCAAGAAAAATGAAAGAAATTTGTAAAGCATTATAAATGTAGGCCTACTGCTCGTACAACATAACATGAATCAAATTAAACTAAGAAATTGCTGAGACACCAGCTGCCACCTGACAAGGCAATTGACATAATGACGCATACCCAATTATCTAATTACGTAATACATTTCCCTGCACGTCAACACAATTAACTCATCAGCCAATCCACGCTTACAGACGCAAGCCACAGGTGAGCCAAAAGACGGGACGGGTGATTCACTGAAACGGTGGCAACAAAACCTACTACACCACAAGACGGCACAAACACACACACATAGTCACTACACTGTCCCTCACAGACGTCCACGGCGGCACAGCAGCAGCACTCCTACCGTCGGCAGCATCCATCTCATGTGATTAATGTCGTCCTTCGTCTCAACCACCAGCCCCACACTGTCGCACTTAAAGACCGCCACAAGTAGATGGCTTCCTGCCGCTGATGAACTTGTTATACAACGCACACAATCACAAACATGAATGATGAAGACAAACACTATGAAGAACAGTGGTACTTCCTGTAGATGGATGGATATAGATATATAGGCCTACTTTATGTATCTATTGATTAGATTCCGGTATCCAGTAGCTCATGGGGTCAGTCAACAGACAGTACAATTGACAAACAACAAAATGGACAAACAGTAAAAAAAATAAAATTGTTCTTCTTGTCTCTGAGTGTTGCTGCCGTAACCAGGGTTACATCGATCCATCTAACCGTGCGTTGAAGTATTAAGCTTGAGTCCTCCGGGGCCTTCCACGGATGACACTAACATCGTTTTGTTTCAGAAGAACAACTGATTTGTTTTGATTCACTGACTCCTTCCCTTAGTTATACTGTACATTGCACTCTGTTTTTAATGAATTTTTTTAAATTTGACTGATCTTCTCCGGAGACTCGCGTTAATATTTGAGGCTCGGTTTCACAAACCTATCATGGAAGAGATGCCCTGTTTGGTCTAGTGATTCCAAAGCTGTCTAAAATTGTAATTGTCTCGTACAGAGGCAGGCAGGCAAGCAGTCAACCAGAACAGATATTTAGTAGAGCATTTCATTCCCTAATTGGTGACGGATGGCATTTTTAACAAATTAAACTCAAATTATGGCTCTTAATTTTACCTTGAGCATTAAGTCAGATCTACTCTGAATTCAAATGAGCAATGTTTACAGGTAGCTTTTATGAGCTTTGTTTATTATGTGTGTACCTGTATGGCTTTTCACAATGCCCTGTTTATCACAGTTCATCACATTTGAATGTTCATTCTTCATGAAAGATGTTAAGTAGGACTTCACCAACATAAAACTTACTTGGAATAGAGAAATATGACCTTTAAAAAAAATAAAAAAAAGTATTTAGGCTTCAGTTTCAATTTAAAAATGGTAACATGCGTAACATCACTTCATATTGATAACTTGAAGGGTGAACAAAGCCTTGTGACTACCATAATCTATGGTCTTCTCATCCTACTGAGAAGTAGCAGAGATGGATTAGTCCACTTCAATAAATATATTGAAGTGGACTAATCCATTCAATAATGTTATGCTTGCATCCTGAAGTCCCAGCAACACTAATCCTAGCTAATGCGTTTTTAAACATGTGGGAATGTTGTGTGATGTTGAAGGTGCATCTTGGCTTGTTGTTTCTGCAGTGTTACGCACATTACACACATCGATCTTTGATCAAAACCTACATTCTGAAATTCACCCGTCATCCACATGCAAGGAGAAGTCTATAATGTTGTATTTAACATGGTATTTATGGTAATTAATTGTTTATTCAAGAGATTCTTCCCAGGAAGTCTTGGCTTCTTCCACTGTAGCTTCTTCGTTTCACCAGACATGAGATCTGAGTTGGTGATGTGCTAAAAGTATTAAAGAGTCTACAGTATATGGGAGCAATCACTAATGACATCCCTATTTGGATATGGAAAACCTAGCCACATACAATTTGCATGTTTACCTCGAGAAAGGTTGTGTGAGGTTGCCTCAAGTTCCCAGAATCTGGATTCTCAATAAGGTTTAAGGTGTAAAGAGACTGTTTAAACTGCTGAGTAAATAATTAATCCAACCATATTGTCTTCATCCTAGTTTATTTTAAGGGTTTACAATGTAATATAAGGCTAGGGTTCTTTAAAGACCACTGGGGAAGCGTTTAAGTCACTATAAGGCTGGTACATTGTGACTTTACAATGACCGCTGACATTTTGCAAGCAGTAATGAATCATAACTTGATTAGTCCTTATAGGGAGGCATCATTATGTTTGAAACTGCCAGGGGTTTCCATGCTAGACGATGTGGCAAAACGACATTGTCAGTAGCCTAGGTTACGGTGTATTATATACTATATATTATGCATATACAGTATTTAAACTCTTGAGTTGTCGGAGTATCGGCAGCAAAATATCCCATGATGCAATCTGATGTGCAAGCCTTACAGTATGGGCTTGTTGCCTCCACTAACATTGATAGTAGGAGGAGAGTCAGTTCATCAGATTGATCCCCAATTTACCTCTGTTGTGGAGTTGTAGAATCACAGTGTCAGAGAGTGCAAATCCCCTTGTGTCGTTGTGTGAGCCAACCACCTCTACTCACCAAATGTAGAAAAGGTTGGCCATGAGCAAATGCAACTCTTATGACTCCATAATCATTACTGATGATGAACCTTGAATGTCTTAGGCCCAGTCCCATTTCTCTCCCCTTAACAAAAACACTTGCTTTGAGTGCCCTTAGCTGCAAATCAGCTACCGTGCTGGCTAGGGTTCAAGGGTTGATATTAAGGGAAAAACAGCTCTCCCCCTGGCCCCCTTAAGTATTGGGACACCCTACCCCTTCGCAAGACCGCGCAAAATCTAGGGTTAGGGCTCAAGTCTATGGGAAGGGGAAGCATTGAGACACGGCCTCAGTCTCTCAACTACTTGACACCCTCCCTTCTCCCCCTCCTCCTCCTCCTCCTCCCTGCTGCAGGATGAGATGGAGGAGCTGCGGGCGGAGATGGAGGAGGTGCGCGACAGCTACCTGGAGGAGGAGGTGTACCAGGGCCAGGAGCTGCGGCGGGAGCTGGACCGCTCCAACAAGAACTGCCGCATCCTGCAGTACCGCCTGCGCAAGGCGGAGCAGAAGGGTCTGCGGGCGGCGCAGACCGGCCACGTGGACGGAGAGCTGCTGCGCAACCTGGAGCAGGACCTGAAGGTAGCCTGGCTGGCTGGCTGGCTGGCTGGCTGGCTGGCTGGCTGGCTGGCTGGCTGGCTGGCTGGCTGTCTTTGCGTCTGTCTCTGCGTCTCAATCTGTCTGTCCTGTCTTCATGTCTGTCTGTCACTCTTTCACTCTGTCTGTCTTGGTCTGTCTGTCTGTCCTGTTTGTCTCCGTCTGTCTGTCTTGTCTGTCTGTCTCTGACCGTCTGTCCCTCTGTCACTCTGTCTGTCTCGTCCGTCACTCTGTCTGTCTGTCTGTCTGTCTGTCTGTCTGTCTGTCTGTCTGTCTCTCTGTCTTCTCTGTCTGTCACTCTGTCTTGTCTGTCTGTCACTCTGTCTGTCTCGTCTGTCTCGTCTGTCTGTCTGTCTGTCTGTCTGTCTGTCTGTCTGTCTGTCTGTCTGTCTGTCTGTCTGTCTGTGCTTACTTTAACACTGGGTCATTAAGCAGAGGCTTCTAACCAGGCTGCAACCTTTCTGATCTGTGAATCTGAATGGTTCTATTTTTGTATTTGTGTTGGTGCAGACGGGGGATACATAATACTACAAAAGTGCTTTCTGAATTCTGTTATACACAGCGCATAATACACAGGGCATCATCAAGGTCACCAACAAAGGTGCAGCTCAACAAACAAACAAACCAAATATATCTACCAGTGACTGTGTTGTTTAGTGTTACGCACCTACCGCGCATACCAGTGGATTCCCTCCCTCTTATCTTCACCACGCTGAGATGAGCCCCCTACCAAAGGACATGTCAAGCAGAGGCTCTGTATTTAGGATACATACTAGAACCAAAGACCGCTCTACTGTCTTCCCCCCCCCCCCCTTTGGAGCGGGGTGACCACGTGTGAAGTAGAGCTGGGATTAATACATTTTCATTCGGAATTCGAATTTATGGTTTAGGATGATTTCTTTTTAATTAAAAAAAAGTGCGGTCAAGTGCGGTGCAGTGATTTTAATTGGTTATTTACGCCACCACTTCCCCTTCTCTGCGGTCCCGCAGTTCAAAGTAGCGCCCCCTCCACTTCAGCAAAAGTAAAATATCAACATGGCAGCATGCGCTGAAAAAAGTGAGTGTGTAGAGTTTCCCTAAAGTCTGGACCGGCAACCAAAAGCAGCAGCACAACACATTTATTCCAACTTCTCAAACTGAGGCACGCAGCAGAGTGGGAGATATGTGTAATCGATTTTAGTTTAGTTAATCATTGTTATTCTTCAAATAAAATCCAAACTTTAAAAATATATCTATTTGTCATTTATATATATAAAAAATATATATATTTAAAAACCGATAATCGGGTTTGGTTTGAAAAAATCAGTGATTTTATTTTGAGGCCAAATCGCCCAGGCCTAGCGTGAGGTGATGTCCGCTCCGTGCTCGCAGGTTCTCGCTAGATGAACGTCTAACTATCCAGTTGTCAGTCAAACATGAACTTCAATGGCTCAAGGAGAACGGGATTCTGTATTTGAGTCTGTTTACTGAAGCTCGTAAATTGTAAAGCTGTAACACAAGAATAAAAGGAAATGTTGGCATTACAGCCCAGAAGTGGTAAATGTACAAAGTAAATTCACAGACGAGACAGTAAATTCACATAGGAACCAACAATTGTGAAGATTAACGATGGAGGTAGAGGCTAAGCATGAGGTATTAGCATAGTATGTAGAATAAATGTGTTTGTGGCGTAAACATAGTTCACACTATATAGTTCACATAGGTCACCCCACTCCCCCCGTGGAGCGGGGTGACCGTGCGTGTGGTGACCCCCTCCCCCCCTCGGTTCTCGCAGGTGGCCAAGGACGTGTCGGTGCGGCTCCACAACGAGCTGGAGAGTGTGGAGGACAAGAGGAGCCGGGCGGAGGACGAGAACGAGACGCTGCGGCAGAAGATCATTGAGGTGGAGATCTCCAAGCAGGCGGTGCACAACGAGCTGGACAGGGCCAAAGAGGTACGCCTGGGCTTTGCATGCTGGGTAATGTAGTTCAATTCAATTTTATTTGTGTAGCCTTGCGGTAGTGTTTTCTGGTATGGTCGGATGCGTATGAAAATCACAATTTTGTTGTTGACTTTGGCACGGTGTAGTGTTGTTTTTCTGTACGGACGTGCAGTTGACGCTTTCCTTTTTGGGTTTACTCGATACAGCGTTCATTTTACAGTATTTTAGGATTCAATTCCATTATTGAGTTCCCTCATATCTCTGTAAAAACATAAAGTCAACAGGCGAATTAACCCGGCTATCGCTCATGCTGTTGTAAAAGCTTAAGCGCATCTGTGTTGGAACCCAAATGGAAAACACTGTTTGAATGAGGATGTCGATCCGTCATTCAAATTGCAACAAGAATAGGGAGCAAATGTTGCGCGCCCGCTGAATGACCTGCGGTGTGCCGGCGATGGAGAGAGGTTTTGGCGACGGTGGTCGTGTGCGACAGCTGTGAAAGGAAAACAATTACAGGACCGGCTGCACTGGTGATTATATGAAGCCCGGGTTGATGTGGAGAGGAGAAGTCGTTTCCCATCCCGCTTTAAAGGGCAATTGAATTCCCTGCCTGGGCGTGAGATACCGGCCAACGCTTTCCGCTCATCGTCGTCGTTCACATTCTCATATTTGCATATACGGTAATCCCCGCCCCCCCCCCCCCCCACACTTTAATCAACAGGGATCATTAACCCTGATCAGGTGGGGTCCGCGCAGTCAATTGAGATCATCAGTCACTTCCGATTCCGCAAATATTTTTTCCAAAAAAGAGTCCACGGCTCATTGAAGTCCCAACGGGGTGGATCGGACCGCGGGAGCCACGTCTAACCTTTTGGCTTCATGGGGAGGGACATGGTTTAGGCTAAGAAGAGATGCCACCATATCCACAATACCGTTCTGCAGGTCTATTTGTAGTTCCTGCTGTACTCTGGTGTTTTCTGCTGTAGGCCTGTAGTGAGGAGCTGCAGCAATATGGGAAGTCGTGTGTGATTCACTACGACGCTGGGCTCAGGGGTGTAATAGTAGCTTCAGTGGGCTGGAGAAAACCGCTCAAGCTTTATTTCCCTCTTGCAGGCTTTACCGACGGTCTGAGAAAAATCCATCATATGGACTCTGGTCTTAGAGGTTCCCTTGTTAGTAGATAGTTTCATCAACTTTAATTGACGTTTTGATTGTTAAAAAGTGTTGAATGCAGGCTTTTTCTTGTTATGTTTGCTGTTTTTTTTACGGTTGGAATGCTATATCCCTTTTACACTGTTTACCTTGAGCCTTGTGTGTTTTTTATTGGTCAGGGCTTGTGTGAGAGTTTTTATTGGTCAGGGCATGAAGGGACCAGTCTTAGTGGTCAGGGCATAAAGGAGCTAATCCTATTGGTCAGCACATTCAGGTAATGTTCTCATTGGCCAATGCCAGGAACGAGACCATTCTCTGTGCTGCTCAGGTTCAACTAGCTTAGAATAATACGTGTTGACATCAGGAGGTAATGTACCGTCTGGCCATGCTGATGAAAAGTAGGCTAATGCCACCACCGGTCTATTTGGAGGGTTCCCTGCTTAGCCTGGACAGCACTCGTCTGTCTCGTGTGGCTGAGCTGCCTCCTCCTCACCTGCCTTCCGGAAGGAGTTCTTAAGGACAAACTATCGTCAACTAACCAAGACAAATCCATGTCAATGGACTTATTGTGTCCGTGCTTATGCACCACCCGCTTGCGCAACAGCTGTCGTTTGAAGGCTATTACCAGTGCACGGATTGGGCTGGACAATGAATGCAGCACCAGCACAGAGGATCAATGTCTTGTTTTGGAGTGTTGGCCGTCAGGGCGTTTTGTTACTTTTATGGTCTTTTCGGCCGAGGGGAAGCCGCGGGGCTCAGGGTGTGGGTGGTGTCAGGTCTGCACGCGGACTCACTGTCGCACTGGAACACAAACTGACTCCAAGGACAATCACTTGACACTGCAAAGACAGCGACGCGAGCGAGAGGGAGTGCTCTTGTTATTATTGTAACGCTTTATGGCAAAGACTACTTCTGATGTACAGAGGAAGCTACGTCAAGAAGAGAAGAGGGGAGGGGGATAAAAAAGCTCAGCGAATATCTCAACGAATCACGTTAAAAAAAGCTGCTGAACATCATCATCGCCTGCCTTCAAAACGGCCCGCAGTTCAGTCACCGAGAAATGAATATTAGGGATGGGCAAAATGATTCTTTTCCGGGAACTAGTTCTTTCAGTTCAGTTCACTATAACGTTTCGTTTATTTGATTCGTTCGTTTTGATTCGTTCGTTACGTCAGATTACATCTTAAAAAAAATTAAAAATAAAAAAACTAGGATAGGACCGTCAAGACCGCAGTCCGCCGTTTGGAGATGCCTGCTGTATAGTATGTCGAACGTCCCACCAATATTTATACCACTTGCTTACTCTCTATATTTCATTCATGGTTTTACATTTATAATTTTATTTTACTTTACATTTAATTCTTCATTGTTCAGGCATTACAGAACTTGCATGGTCATAAATAAAAAATACGAACTGCAGTTTAATTTCTTTGTTTGTTCTTAAATTGACGTAGAATGGAGCAAAGACTCCTGGGATTGGGAAATGCGTTTATCCAATAAACAGATGGAGGTCAAGTCTATTTTCGAAAAAATGTAGGGGGATATATGAGTCGAATGGTATGACCCAAGATACGTCATAGAGAGAAAGCGCGCATATTCGACGGTACCGCCTTGTCATTGGTTTACCCAGGTGCCATTACAACACCATTGCTACCTCTCATTGGCTGAATCTTTGAGGAAGTTGTAGACTCAATCAATATAAGTCGCGGGGAGACGGAGCTCTGTTCGTTTGTATATTTTATTTACGTGACCATATGTTTGGTTGATGTTAAAAAAAAAGAATCAAAGAACCAGTTCTTCTTGTTTTGGGGAACCAGTTCTTGTCGTTCACGTTCGGGATTCGTTCGTTGTAACGAATCAGTCGCGACCGACACATCCCTAATGAATATAGACAGAGAGAGAGAGAGAGAGATGGATTCCGAGAGAGACAGACAGAGAGGGAGAGCGAGGGAGGGAGAGAGGGAGAGAGGGAGAGAGAGGGAGATAGAGGGGGAGAGAGGAAGAGAGAGGGAGAGAGAACCAGATAGTGAGGAGCCGGAGAACCTCAAGCTGCTCCAACTGATTGCGGATCTCTCTGTGTTCCCCGGAGGTTTGTCCCAGAAAACAACCGGCCGACTGAAGATCTGCACCCCTTACGTCACATGACACCCCCCTAACCCCCCTCTTTTACACACACACACGCGCCACACACAGCCCCACTTTTCAATGCACCAACTCCCACATTTTTTTTTTTTTAATCTCCCAGTTAATAGCATTTCAGTGCTGCACCGGTCAATCCATATAACCACGGTGTAGAACCAGGCTCTGTAAGAGATTTAACCATCCTTTTGCACCCTTGTCCTTTTGACGCTAGACGGAAAGCCAGCCTGGAAAAAAACGTGTCCAAATAAAAAAATACTGATCATCAATTGGCGTCCGTCTGTCTGGACTGGGAAGACGCTTGTGGAGGAGAAGGCTCTTAAACTGGTCCAGCGGAGAGTCCCGCCATCTCCCGTCTTCCTCTTGAATCACACCATGCAAATCATGACCCCGTTTGAAGCACAGCTCAGCCAACAAGACAAAAGCATAATCCAAAGGCGTTAGCCATCTTTATGTTGACGTGGGTGGATCCATATTAATAGCGTAGCATTACAATCAGATGTATAATCTATAAAGAAAGGTGCTTCATTTGTGATACATTTTCACATGTCTTACATTCAGTTCCTAATCTGACCCACCCTGTGACTCTGTGCCGTGATATAGTGATACGCACTGACCCTCCTCTATCTGCAGAGGAGTGCCGCCACCCCTACCAACTAAGATAGCATGCAGGACAAGATACAATGCAACTGCTCCTCCTCCCTGTGTGTGTGCATGGATTAATCCAGATAGAAAAGCTGTTATGAAACAGCATGGCACAGTTTTCTAAAGAGGAGCTGTGCTGTCCCAAATCGGTATTTATCCATTGTTGAAAATGTTGGATTCATGAAATTTGTGTGTAAAATCGAAAATCCCTTATGTCATGGTTATTATGAAGAGTATTACACAAAGGGTGTGTGTGTGTGTGTGTGTGTGTGTGTGTGTGTGTGTGTGTGTGTGTGTGTGTGTGTGTGTGTGTGTGTGTGTGTGTGTGTGTGTGTGTGTGTGTGTGTGTGTGTGTGTGTGTGTGTGTGTGTGTGTGTGTGTGTGTGTGCGAACTTTCAGTGTGTTGGATGTGGAGGCGGCAGGCAGAGGGTTTTGATTGGTTGAGGGGACTCTACACACTGACATTTGAAGGGAAGCCTGGGTGTATTGTGCAATGAAGTGAAGTTTTAATATATTGTCATGACACCTCTTATCCTCAAGCATCAGATGATTTATTCATCCGTCATTCTTGCTCATCATACCTTCCCCATTCATTACAACAGACGGTGTTTAGGTTCGGCTGCTCCCTCTAAACCAGCCAGTATTATCAGAGAATGTGTCTGATTACTATGGGATCTGTTGTGCCATAGTGCCATAAAAATGTTTATTATTGAGTTTGATTTCAGTTCCAGACCACAATTATTTTCAAAAGAACTTATTCGGTACAAAATAGTTTCTTTGAGGATATCGGACGCCTAACCTTTTTTAACAATCATGTGCGCTATGACTTATAACTGAACTTCTCTGTACTTCTCTTCCAAGAATCACTATGGAAACCCAATCAGGCTCTATGGTGAAATACAAGACCTGCTTTGTTTCTCTTGCTCAGAGAAGACTCTCCTCTCCAATCCTATCGCCTCCTTCCGGCTCCACTCCTTCCCTCTCCCCCCCTCTCCTTACCTCTCCTCTACTTTCCTCTCCTCTCCCCTCATCTCCTTCCCTCTCCTTCACCCTCCTCTCCTATCCTCTGATCCACTCCTCCCCTCTCCCACCCTCTCCTTACCTCTCCAATCCTTCCTTCTCCTTCTCCCTCCTCTCCTATCCACTCCCGTCCTCTCATCTCATCCACTCCTCTCCTCTCCCACCCTCTCCTTACCTCTCCAATCCTTCCCCTCATCTCATCTCATCCTCTCCTCTCCTCTCCTTCCCACTCGGTGCTTCCCCTCTTCTCCTCTCCACCCATCTTGTGGGCTTGTATTGCAAGAACATGAGGGAATTTCATTGACCTAGTTAACGTATTGCCTCTGATCCCACCAGTGGGAAAGTCGAGGAGGAGGGGGGTGAAGAGTAGCTAGAAAATAAAATACTGCAGTGACACACTTGTATAATCGTATCGGGAAATCCAAAGTCGTTTATTGAATAAAAACGTATTGGAAGTCTAAAATTGGTTGAACCCTTTTACAAACGGTGGATTGTAGATTTGCTTTCTGAAATACATGATTGATGATATATTTATATTATTCAGAGGTTGAATGATTTTTTTTGATTTTATGTATTTTGAGGTAGTCTGAAGTAACATCATTTTCATGAAGTGAAAAATCACAAAATAATGTGATGTTTACCATATATCGATAATCTATCACTTGCACCGAGGAGACAGGCGGAGGAATCATCAGTTTTCCATTAAGTTTTTGCAATGAAGTGTCGTGATGGGGAAGTGTTGGCCTTCCGAAGTGTATGGCAAACAATTAACATATGGATGAGTTACGTGACGCACACACTCATACGGGCCCAGTCTGCAATTGTTGCATACCATTATCAAAGCTAAAACAACGAGAGAATCCTCGTGCATATTTTTTAAATCATATCCTTGTTTGGTTTGTATTAGTTATTAGGTCATTGGGTTATTTTATTAGGTGTACACATAATGTAAGCCAAGTTAGGACTTTTTGTTTTTGATCCTTTAAAAACTGTTAAGACAAATTCATCAGAATCTGAAATCTCAGATTTTGAATCACTTTGGCACTGACTACCTCGTTCTAATCCATATTGCTCTGCGTTGCATCCTGGGATGCAGCTAGCACAGCATAGCGTATTTCAGAGCCCTTCTGCCTCACGTTTAAAGCTTTAAATTAGATGAAATCCCCATAGAGGGAAAAGTAATCCACTGGATTTGCTCCCAAGGTGAAAACGAAGCCCTAAGCATGAAACCCTGAGTATTAATGTTTATTCTGCCCAGGATTGAATAATCCAAATTAAAAAAGACAAAGAAAAGCAGGGAACCTGGGAAAAATTCCTCCCCTTTAAATCATGGTTATAGTTATCTGTAGACAATACCTCAGGTGTAGCATGGAATGTGCGGAAGCGTCGAGGGAAATCGGTTGATAAAACAAAAGGGGAAGCCGAAGGACTCATTCTCCCATCATGCTCCTCTGTTCCGCTATGCCTTATGCTAATGCAGAAACTCGATGGAACGGACGAAAGGGACGAGAAAGAAGGAACGACATTCAACCTCCCGTAAGGGGTTTGCCAGCATGGCCCTTCTGTTTCCAAAGGGATTTTCAGTTCTATTTATGGGCTGGATGACGGCAGGCTAGAGTGTAGGGCGGGATCTTTCATGCGAAGGTCAGAGAGGGAAATACCTTGAGCTTGTACCAAAATGTGGGTCGGTGTTTGGAGGGCAGTATTGGTCATGATGGTTTTCGTGGGCGTTTTTGTTTGGGTCCAAAAAACACTGCCTCTTTCTGAAGCGGCTTCTGGTTCTTTCCAATATCGGCATGGTATTAAATCCACAGGCAAGTTGTCTGTGCCATGCATCTGAATTATGAGTGATGAAAGGAAGTATCCATTAATCGTCTTAATGGGACACATTTTCACCCAACATAATAATCATATTCGATCTGCCCAGGTATTAGGGTGTATTTTGGTAAGAAGGAGTAAATTGAAGCAGTATATTGTCAACTGAGCTTTTCCAACACAGACTGCTTAAATTAATGGCTTCACGTTTTGGCAATGTTTGGTTGCCAAGAGCGATGAGAAGGTAATAGGGGTGGCTCCGTGGTGGTCTCTCCTCCAGGCGCCGTGGGGCTGAGGATAGTCTGGGCATATGGAGAGCGTGAGCGGGCTACTGAGTCATGGAGATTTGTCACCAAGATACTGTTCTGCCATGGCGACCAGGGCCGCTAGAGTAGAGATGTTGAGTTAATCCACGTGAGTCGCGCTTTGGATTTGTAACAGACTATTTTAGTTTTAGCAATATATTTTCAGGTCCATTTTCTTTTTACATTTTGTGGTAATTTCTAAGTCTAAGTGGTTTAGCTCTTCCTTTTTTGCATTTTTTTTTAATCACACCCTAATCCTATTTTTTTCATAGCCCCTCATAATCCTCAAAATGCTCTTATTTTTTAAACTATGTCCGTACCGACAAACTCCATGTTCAAGATTCACATATCAAGTCATGTAACAAGCTCTTACAGGGAAGGGACTTGTGCCGTGCGTCATTTTGCAGAACAAAAAAGAACCCTGTCTCTCACACTCTCTACCTTCTTTCACTCTTGTTTCAGACAAGGGTAATGAATGTCTTTCTCTCGTATCATTCTGCCTCAGCAAAGCATTTCGGAGACACACTGTTATCTTCAACCAAAAAAAAACTTGTTTTTGTTTTGAGTGGAGTGTGTCATTTCATTACAAGAGATGCGAACATCGGCACATTAGGGGGAGAGACGTAGTGGGGACACTTCCCACTCTCCAGGGAAGTCACAATGTAATGGATGTTCTAGTGGACTTGGCAATGGAGACAACCTAACAACACTGTCTGGTGTTCTCATGCCTGTCTCTTTCAGACTCATCGACATCACACTTTTTATTCCACCTCTGAGACTTCAATCATTCTCCATTTCCTCTGAGTTTTCTTTTGGAAAGAAATGGTCCTTTTTATGCAGGTTACAGAGCCTGCATGATAAACACTCTAAACACACTAACGGTAACTAATGTAAATGGTATTAAATATGATATATATGATAAATATATGATGGTTGATGATGCTGTGTTAAGTCTATTGCTACTGTATATCGGTTTGAAGTCTTAATATGATAGCAAGCTCGACCAAGCAGATCTTATTATGGTGAAGATCAACTGATGCTGGAGAGACGGTTCGACAGGCAACAATACCACAGAGAAATTGCCTCTTCGGCTTTGAGTTTTATTGAATTGCTTTTCTTTGCCGCCACAGTGTACTGTACCAGGCTTGTGACTGGACTCAACAATGCTCATCAACGAACCGCATAGTAGCATCGTCTCTGAGAACCAGATGACACCAAGTCTTAACTTAACCATCGCTTTGGATTGTCAGTCGGTTGTTGAAGAATATCTCAAACCATTCAGCGATCTCCTCTCCATTATCTACACCTTTTAGTTTCTAAGCTTGTCAGTAAACAAAACGTGTACAATTTTATTTAATTAGTTTTATTGTTTTGATTTTACTGCTATAGTATTATTAGTTGGCAAGTTGTTATTAGTCATCAAGCATCTTGCGATACGATGCCCTGTCTACTCTACGCCATCCTTCTGGTCATGTGTCAAGTGGCTACGTTTACTGCCCACCCCCCCCCCCCCCCCCCCCTTATCACGAGGCTAACAAGTCCACCAATAGTGACTCCCCCCCCCTCCCCCTCCCCCCTCCTGCAACCATTGCCACCTCCATCACCTGGGTGTAGCCTCGTTATCTTTTTACGACCCTGAGATGGAAGACATCTGAGCCATTAAGTGTTTTCTAAATGGCCAAATATGTCTGGTCCCCCGGCCCCCCCCCACCACCACAACACGCCCTCCTGGCTCTATAGCTGTCCAGTTCAGGCCCTCTCACTCTTTCAGTAGTTAACCCCCCCCCCCCCTAAAGGATGTGTGTGTCGAGGGAGCCATCGTCCTGCTCATTACCGGGGGCTATTGTCAAACCGGCGACACTCTGGGGAGGGGGGGGTCCGACCTCATTATCGACCAGATGGACCGCGGCTTCACCCCCTCCCACCCCACCACCCACCCCATTCGGATTCCTCTTCCCCCCCCCCCCCCCCCCATGAAATTCCTCCTCCTCTCCCCCCCCCCTCCCTCCCAACCGATTCGTCCTCCACCACCCTCCCACCTACCCTACTCCTCTGTCCCCCCGCCCAATCACCCTACTCCTCTTCCCCCCTCCCAACAACCCTACTCCTCTGTCCCCCCTCCCAACCACCCTACTCCTCTTCCCCCCTCCCAACAACCCTACTCCTCTGTCCCCCCTCCCAACCACCAACCATCAATTCCTCCTCCTCCTCGTCCTATTCCTACCTCTCCCACCCCATTCATTTCCTCCTCCTCTCCCCCCCCCCCCACCCACCCTATTCTTCCTCCTCTTCCCCCCCCCCCCCCCACCCACCCTATTCCTCCTCCTCTTCCCCCCCCCCCCCCCCCCTACACCTGATTCCTCCTCCTCTTCCCCCTCTGTCTCGACCCTACCACGCCGCCCCAGTGGACTCCTCCTCTAAGGGGGGACGGGGGGGTGCCAGAGAGGAACGTCACAGGAGAGGCTACTGTACATCTCGGCTTCACAGGGAGGAGATTGTGTTATTGTTATTTATAGCACCTGCCTGTTTGCCTCATTACATTAAAGTCACACTGTAACAGTGGCTAATGAATTTTGACTGTTTGGAGAGGAAGGTATAAACCTGGCTTGAGAATTATTACGAACTTTGAGGGCCTTAAATATAAGACGATGAGTGGCTTCCGTCCTCTGCTGGGCGGCAGTGGGCCACAGTCGAGGGCTTGATTGAGGCTTGGCAGGCGTTTCAACGGGGCAGAGTGTGGTGAAATGTGTGGAGGACAAAGGGGCTTTTCGCAGAATTGAGAGTTAATTTAACAGACTTTGTAATTGTATTGTCCTAGTATAAGAACAAACCCCAAATCGTCAGGGCAGGGACAGATACTTACTACATAGAAACTACGCTAATGTCTCAAAACAAATTCAAAGGGAAATTTACCTTTGGGAAAATTGCATGTTTGTATCTATTCTAGCAGTTAGCCCTCCTGTCAACGCAATGCATTGGTCTGAATTTCTCTCTCTCTCTCTCTCTCTCTCTCTCTCTCTCTCTCTCTCTCTCTCTCTCTCTCTCTCTCTCTCTCTCTCTCTCTCTCTCTCTCTCTCTCTCTCTCTCTCTCTCTCTCTCTCTCTCTCTCTCTCTCTCTCTCTCTCTCTCTCTCTCTCTCTCTCTCTCTCTCTCTCTCTCGTAACTCCATTTATGCAGTTATTCCCATTACTTTATATGTCTGGGCCTTGATGGTATTTGTTCTGGCAGGAACGGTGTGGTAAAGGTAGTATCTATTTATCCTGCGTTGTGATTCGTCAGCGCTATTTCTGTCACCGGGGGGGGGGGGGGGGGGCGCTGGGTTGAGGCTGACTGTCATCGGTCTTATCTCCGTCCTCTCCATGTCGTCATGAGTGCCTTCTCCTCCTCTTGGCTCTCTCTCAGCCCACATTACGCACTGTTGGCTTCCTGCCAAGCAAACCCGCCATCCCAGAATCCTTTGCCAGCCTGCTATGGGATTTTAGTAGGCAGACGAGGTGGTAACTCTGATTCCTGCTTCCTCGTCACATTGTTCCTCCACTTGCTTTCCTACTCCCTCCTTTCCTTCCTCCTCTCTCCTTCCTCTTTCCTTCCTCTTTCCTTCCTCCGCTCCTTCCTCTTTCCTCCTTTCCTTTCCTCCTCTTTCCTTCCTCCTCTCTCCTTCCTCTTTCCTTCCTCCTCTCTCCTTCCTCTTTCCTTCCTCCTCTCTCCTTCCTCTTTCCGCCCTCCTCTCTCTTTCATCTTTCCTCCTTTCCTTCCTCCTCTTTCCTCCCTCTCTCCTCCTCTTCCGGCCCATCCTTTCTCCTCCTCTGAGCTGTCCGTGGGGTCGTGTCATTTATAGCTAGCTGTAAGTGCTGCCAGCGGTTCATGAAAGCCAACACGATGTGCCTGACGTTTATAGCTGTGCATCACAAGGACACGAAGCAAGTCCTCCTGGCATCTCTGTGTGTGTGTGTGTGTGTGTGTGTGTGTGTGTGTGTGTGTGTGTGTGTGTGTGTGTGTGTGTGTGTGTGTGTGTGTGTGTGTGTGTGTGTGTGTGTGTGTGTGTGTGTGTGTGTGTGTGTGTGTGTGTGTGTGTGTGTGTGTGTTTAGCCGGTGAGACGTCCCTTGTAGCTCGTCTAGTCTGGACAGGAGGCGGTGGAGTGAGCAGGACCTCTCAGAAGCGCACCGCAGAGTCCAATCACTCCCCGGGGTGTGGACCAACAGAGGGGGTCATCCTCTCTGATGACTTCCCCCTGGAGGGGGGCGTGGTCGGGCTCAGCTGGAAGGGGGGGGGGGGATCTGTGTCTCCGTGTCTCCGTGGTGTTACATCCAGGTGCACGACTTGGATGCTCATGCACTTCTCTCTCCCTGTCGGGAGGTCTGCCTGCTGTTGTTGTTGATCCGCCCACGTATTGGTTCCCTCGGCAGAGGAGAGAAAGGGAAGTTTATTTAAGGAAAGGGATTGGATGGCATCGACCACACTGCCCCAGCGGAAAGGCCGTGTAGGGTTTCTGGAACCAGCAACCTTTTAGGAACAAACTCATCACTGTCGCTTGTCATGTGGGAGTGGGCTGTTGTACACGACAAATGAGATTGGTTGTTTTGTCAAATCTGCTTTACATTTTACATTTTACGATGCGTTATGGATTGCAAATCTATGCTTAGGACAGAGAACTGTCGAACACCACTCTGGAAGCTGGTCTCATGCTCCACATTAACACAGTGTTGGTGCAGGGAATGTGGCTGGTATTGGAAGGATTGTGAGGAAGGTGCAGGGAAAACCTTTTTAGTTGGGAATCTCCATGGGAGACTCTTCGATTTCCCGGTCCCTAGCCATCTGTCGGAGCGCAGGCCGGTGATGGGCCCTCCTTCCGGTCAGCGGTCGTTACTTACACACAGAATAAGCTCAGGGTTGGTTGATTTCTACTTGGTTTAGCTAATGGACCAGGCTGTTATTGACCTGGAGCCAGTGAGGCTACACCCTGTCCAAGCGCAGGGGCTAGGACCAGACGCATTTGTCACCATGCCAACGAAACGGCAACAATTCAGTGTGTTGCACAATTCAGGTTTCATGATTCAAACGTGTTTTACTATCATGTCTTTCTGTTTGTCTGTCTGTGTCGGTCCGTCCTGCCGTCCTTCTCTCTCTTCAGCTCTTTTTTTTCTCTTAATCCTCTCTCTCTCTCTCTCTCCATCACTCTTTATCTCAGTGTAGAGTCCTGCCGATTCAGCATAATGTGGTGGCATTCGGGAATGGGTTGCCAGCAAGTTAATGTCTCACACATGCACACACACACACACACACTCATGCTACCAGAATAGCATCGTGCTAGTCCAATCTTGCATATTGGTGCATGGGTGTGCACCGTTCAAATAAAGACATTTATACGTCGCGGTGAACATGTTTGGGTAAACTAATGTGCCCTACTGTGTTTGGTCAAGTAACCTTTGGTTGCATTAATGACGATGGGGTTCATGAAGATGCACAAAGCGTATTGGTTTTGATTAAATAAAATGTTGAAAACTCTGGTGCAGTGATGACTCTCGCTGATTTGTGTAGTTTGTGCGTACTTAAAGTCTGATAGGACTTGAGACCTTCGCTGTGATGGATGTTAGTGTACGGTGATTTGTCATCCGCTTGGCTACGTAGTGAAATAGGCTCCCGCCATGAAATAAGCTTGAGGAAGTCGAAAGACTGATAATACCTGAGATCGAATGGATTGGATGGAACGTATTTTTCGGACATTAGAAGAGAACATTAGAAGTAAACTAGGATTTGTGTTGTCCATAAAGTAGAAAGTGATTGTGAGTGAGAATTCAAGAGGTTTTAAAGACGGATTGGTTTCTTCTCATTCCCAGACCCATGGTTCTCTGGCTATCTCTTAGCGGTGTGTTTTAGCGTGTTGCAGCTGGCCCGAGCGTCGCAGCTCTCTGCTGCGGCCCTGGATGGTGGGCCTCCCACCTGAGAGCCAGGGGGACGGCCCGAGGGCTGGTCCCACCCCCGCTGATTTGGAAAAGGAACCCCCCCCCCCCCCCCTCCCATCATCCAGTCAACCCTCATTTCCTGCATTTCAGGTGGTCTCTGTCCCTGCCCCCGGTCCAACAGTGAGGATGCGTGTGTGCAGACATCATTCTCATTCACATCGTACTTTGACTGGCCTACGTGCACGTACACATGCATTCATTACATGTGCGGTGATTTACTGACACATGCACATGAAAAGCGTTTGTATGCACGCGTGCACACACACAATAGGCGAAGAAACACACGCAAGATACTACGTTCTCATCGGGTGTGTGCGGGCACTTTTACCACCCTTGCTGCTCTAGGCTCTTGTTTTGCTACAATCGATCAATTTGGTTTTCAAAAAATCCAACATAACTTTATTTTCAACGGGAACATAAGCCCAGACGAAGGAAATGACTGTTCTTCTCGCTTGAAGCAATTGTTGTTAATTTTACAACTTCCGCCGGGACCCAGAGACATTCCCTGAAGCTTGGCTAATCGGTTCAGCCGATGATTGTATATAATCATGGCCTCAACATGCACTACAATGAGCGGCATCATCAGAGATAATGCTGATGATTTAGCCCCAAAGCCCAACCCATCTGCGCCGTACCCTTTAACACTAGCGTATGGCGATGATCTCACCTCTGGGAGATGATGTATGGCCGCCCGCTATACAGGACCAGCCTGGAACGCTATAGCTCCTGGTGCCTATTCCTCCCAGACGCAACGTGTTTTTGTGTTTTCCTTCTCTCCATGTGTTGCTATAGGTCTTGTATACCTCAGGAGACGTCCCGGAATAGCTTAAAGTGCTAAACAAGCAGCAGTGCAGACGGCTCATTTAGCACACCTTGCCTCGACCACGTGCTTAGTGACGGTCGATGCTACATACGGGTCTGCTGTGAGATCCGGGAAGAGATGAGGACCTGTTTTGAGGCACGGAGAGCTCAGCTCACTGTGATGGCAGGTTTTGATGAACATTGCCAGAGAAAACATTGCACAGCCATCGATGTGGACTTCAGATGTATATATTGTGCATCATCTATATTTTATAGTCAACGCAAAATAAAATAAATGGTAACGGCAGCGGCAGAACATTTAGTATCACCGTGAATTTTAGAACAACGTGTTGCCATTTCTTTAAGTTGATAAGATGCTCTAATCCGTTGTGACCGTGACCTGTTGACTTGTTTCAGCATCTAACAAAAAACTAAAACAGAAGAGCGTTCTTTGCCCAAACACTGCCTTGGTAACACTAACACGTGAACCCAGGGGTTCCCCACTGCCGGACTGCAGATGGATTGATTGTGTCACTGAGAACATCCCGGGCGGGCATCTCCTCTAAAGCCTTGAGACAGGCGCTCAATATGTCCAGTGTTCCCGGCCGGGGGGGGGGGGGCAACTGTGGGGGGGTGACGTGGCACTGCATGATGCTTCTGGAAGGCTGTAGACGGCGGGCCGCACAGTCACCAGATGGAGACTGTTTACGGGAAAAAAAAAAGAAGTCCGCCAGGGAGGGGCTGACATTGCAGTGACCTCCAAGCGCTGCGTCTAGCTTGGTTTACCTCTGAGCGCGTCACACACACACACACACACACACACACACACACACACACACACACACACACACACACACACACACACACACACACACACACACACACACACACACACACACACACACACACACACACACACACACACTAATTGGATTATTCTGTCCGTTTGGATTGGTTTAGGCAAATTGTTTGAAGAAGCGCCCCACTCTCTAGTTTAATTAGGTGCGCCGCTTTCCCACTCTGCAATTGAATCCCCCTCAAAAACGGTGTGCAAGCGCCGCCTCTGATTGGCCCAATCGCAGCAGCTGCATCACATCGCGGTACGACGGACGTCGCGGCCGCCAGCTGCAGGCGCCCGCACGGCAGAGACGGATGGCCTGTACGTCGTCGACATGCGCACTTTACCCCCACAACGCGCCCACCTTCCCCTCTCCCTCCTCAGCCGCAGCCCCGCTCTGTTGCCTGAGAGAAGCCCAGAGATGCCCCTCATGCCTGGACGCGGGGGCGGTGGGGGGGGGGGGACACTTACGCTCTTATTCAATCGCGTGGACTTAAGAATTAATCATCAAAATGGATTACGGCTCAGATTTGACACTGCGCTCATGCAGATCTCCGTAATGTGATGGGGGCTTGATGCGTTTGCTATTAACTAGCCTACTAATCCTCTGTGAGCCTGTGCGCTGGTCGAAAATATTTATTGATGTTGGGGGGGGGGCAATGCAGTATGTGTGTCTGCAGGGTGTGGCTGGAGATAACTGATCTTTATGTGGACACTCACTTCCTACCGCATACAAGCACACACACACGCAGGCAGTAACGTGCACACACTCAGTCAAAAACGTACGCACACACACACAGACTCACTCGCACTGACTCGCACACGCACACTCTTCCTGTTACAGCCAGCAGACGCCACACTTTCCAGGCGCTGTGCTTCTGAAAAAGAACAGAAATAATCCTAAATAGGCCAAGCTGTTGAGTACAGATGCTTCCCCAAATACACTGTTCCAATTTGGTCTTGTTGTTCGCTGCCTACCTACCTACCGGATAATTGACTCGGGTCCAAGTGAAGCCGCTTGGGCTGCAGCCAGGTTTTAACCCTATAGTGGAACGCTGTCCTCTGGGGCACACTGTGCCCGATGCTGAACGAGTATTTACTCAGCTGATCAAAGCCCCCCCCAGGAGGCCTGGGTTTGCAGGCATGGATCCTCGGATCAACGAAAGGCCGGCTCGCAAATGCAGAGCGTGCACACGCACACTAAGGCAGAGTGATCCTCAATTAATTTGGAGACATTTAAGTAGGCGTGAAAGAGTTGCAGTAGCCGGAGAACTCGCAAACCTCTTTTATTTCAGCATGGGAGTCCCGTGTGTACAGAAGCATCGCAAGGCTTCACCTGGTGTTCTTGGTCCTATTACACGCAAACACAAGCATACACGCACCTGTGTCAAGAAACTACAGTTATGTGGCCTTTCCACACAACCGTATGCATTCGCAAGTGCATGGCTTGCACACATTTCGTATGCATGCGTCCTCAGCGGGACAGTCACTCAGAAGACCCCAGCCAGCCAGGCTAGGGCCAGCCAGCCAGCTGGTGTGCTGGCCCTAGCCTGGCTGGCTGGTGTGCTGTAGGGAGGCTGCTGTCCCCTGGGCCTTCAGACAGACAGACAGACGGGCGGGAGCAGGGGGGGGGGGGGGGCAGTGGGGACGGTCGGGGTGGGGATTGGCAATGGGTGGATTAGCAGCCAATGACCCCCAGGGAGTGAATGGAGCAGGCGCTACACACACACGCACACACTTTTCCTCTCCTGCTATGAAGTTTTGTGTGTGTGTGTGTGTGTGTGTGTGTGTGTGTGTGTGTGTGTGTGTGTGTGTGTGTGTGTGTGTGTGTGTGTGTGTGTGTGTGTGTGTGTGTGTGTGTGTGTGTGTGTGTGTGTGTGTGTGTGTGTGTGTGTGTGTGTGTGTGTGTGTGATACCTTGATACATTAGTTCCGAAGGTTAGTTACCCTCTGTATCTCTGACATGAATATATACATCATCCACTGACGTAATATGGCGCCTTGGTTTCAGAGATTCTGCGCTATATTTTGGACCAGACAACATTTACTAATTTAGCAACTTTGGAGGTGGTATGAGTCTGTGACATATATCCCTAGTGAATGTGTGAACCGACTCCTTGTCAGATACAATAGTTTATTCTGTGTTCTCTAGTAAAACCTAGCCAAGTTTCGGATGAATCCCAAACTAAATCAACTAAAACACATTTTGGATAAATCTTTTCACACTCAACCGACCAGTATGACGATAATATATCAGCAGATTCATTCCAGTTGAGAAAGAGAAGAAATAGATTAGGCTTGGATTGCAAAAGGCTCCGTTCTAGGTATCTGCATCTCATAAATGCTATGTATAATAATATAATCACTCAATATTAATATTCATATAATGCCTTTCATGGTCCCTATGGTGCTGTACACAGGACACGAAACAAACATATAAAGGGATAATGTCTTTGGCTCAGGGACAGGTAACGGCTGTTGGCGGCGTGTGTTCCCTCCCCCTGCGTGCGCCGTGTTCGTACGCAGCGAGGCGCGCGCTTTGTGCGTTTGTGCGGAGCTTTGTGGGGAAGTGGTTCTAATCCGCCGTCTCTCAGGGGAGACGGGATCTGTCGCCGCGGCCGGGAGTTACACCATGTCTGGTGGTTCCCCTCCCCGTGCCGGATTAGCACGGCCGCTCCGAGCGCAGCGGAGGCGGGCTGGAAGCACGCTGGACACGAGGAGGTTGGGTCGGGGGAGGGCTGCGTTACAGGCCGCGATTGTACAAGCAACCCCTTTCACTACGGGCACTGTTCCGGCTTGAAAACATATTTGTACGTTATGATTTGGTTTCCCCCCCCCCCCCCCTACTTTTACACAAGACTCTTTTCACAGCGGTGTTATCATAGTACAAACGCAGGTGTTGATTTTAACACTTATTTTGTGTTTAGTCCTTGAATGTCTTAAGGCAACTATAATTAGGGCTATAAGCAACACCTGCATTTGTCCTAAGATGACTGTGAAAAAGGGTAAATTATATTCTACACAAATTCATGTGTTATAGGAAGGAGGACTAGGTATTGGGTTAATCTCCTCTATATCGGTGCCTTATGACTGTTTATGTTCATGAAGCGCATATAGTCAGTTTATTTTTTAAGTTGCATGTTTCAGAGTTGCACGTTTTGTATATCTATAGATAAATGTTTATATCTAGGGTTTAGCTACTTATTGATCTGCCTAGTTTAATCAGAAGTACGTCATTGTACAACAGCGTGCTGTATCATGTTGTCAGCAGCCCGTACCACACCAAACATATTCAGTCCTGCCCAAGTTGAGTCAGACTTTTGACTGTGAACTGGTTCATGCTTTTGAAAAGGAAGCTGTCAAGTGAACTACACATGCTCTCAAACACATGCGCTCTATTGCTCTCTCTCAGACACACACACACACACACACACACACACACACACACACACACACACACACACACACACACACACACACACACACACACACACACACACACACACACACACACACACACACACGTGATGTCTTATTTCCATCAAGGCACCTGCGACTGTGACAGATGGTTTAGTGCAGGGTCTCCTTTAACACGATCTTGTCTATTCGAGGCACAGGGGCCACTCAAGAAAGAATCCATTGCCTATTAGCAAAGACTCACGGTAGCAGGCAGGGTATTCCCTCCACTAACACCGCACACGAGTGGAGTCTTGTTCACAACAAGGAGGGGACACTACAGCAGGGAGATGAACATCAGCAGTGACAGGCAGACGACCTCCCCGATGGCACATGTTGAGCCCTTTAAAGCTCTTTATATTCAAGGACATGACGATTTAAAGAGAGATTTGTAGGACGTATTGTAACTGCAACCGCACCGAATGCCTTATTTAGCACCAGAGGTCCTTCTGGGACACCGCGGGCTGTACAGGATTCTGTGTGTAAATTAGATGACAATTCGCCCGAGTTCTCGTCCTTTTGTTTGTACCGAATGTGGGCACACACTGTGACTGTGTGGATCCACACGAGTCGGTCGGGAAGCGCGTCGTACAATCGCGTCTTTTCAGCTGCGCTGGGCCCAAATACAGAAGCCGTTTTACCGTGGCACGACATGAAAGGGTTCTATCCGTTTTGTACTCCAAGCTGTGTTCCTCTTTTCACTGTACGCGCTTGTGGAGGACCGAGGCATTGTGCTTGTTCTCCCACTGTGTTGACACTGATGTTCCTAAGGAGGGTTCTCCCATTCCGTGGAAAGAGGGGGAGCCTGCCAGAGAGTGAGTCAAGGTCCAGCTCGGCTCAGGGCAGAATGGGCTCACCTCACCCTCTCCCTCTCTCGCTCTTTTCCATCTGTCCCCGCCATGAATGATTCAAACGGGCCCACGGGCCGGTTTGGTTTGGCAGGGCAGCCCCGTGCTTAAGAGCTCGCCTTTTTGACCTTTTGGTTTGGTGACTCTTTAGTGAGCATTTGCAACGTCAACTACCAAATCAGTACAGAACGTACTAACCGCAGTTCAAAAGCCAAGACTTAAATATAGGTATTTTCATCTAAAATTAAGTTCTGGCAAATTACCCCATTGGATTGGGAGTTGAGGTTGGGCAGAATGGCAAACCAGACCCTTTTACCTCACTGTGTGTGTGTGTGTGTGTGTGTGTGTGTGTGTGTGTGTGTGTGTGTGTGTGTGTGTGTGTGTGTGTGTGTGTGTGTGTGTGTGTGTGTGTGTGTGTGTGTGTGTGTGTGTGTGCACGAGAAATGTTCCCATCGCCTCGGGAGCGTCCGACGTGGACCTTTCGTACCTCGCCACCGGAGCGGCAATCTGTTCGTGGAAAACAACCATATTCCCCCTGACTGAAACGCTCAGCGCCCCTCGCTAATGGAGAGGAGGCCTCCCGCCGTTCCCCGTCTGTCCCAATCCACCTGTCCCGCACATCTCTTCTCCTTCCCTGCCTCCTCGCAGCCTGCTCCCTCTCTCCTCCCCCCGCCGCGGCCTCCAGGTAGTGGAACGCGTTCGCTGATAAAAAAAAACAAAAAAAAACAAACGGGAAGGATTTTATGAGTCGGGAAAGCTGGGAGCGACCGTGCCAGATACCGCTTATTTTTGATCCGGGCTTTGCGTGCAGCGGCCGTGTGTTTGGAGAGAGGACGGATTTCCCCTCTCCGTCTGGCAGGGGGGGGGGGGGGGGGGGGGGGGGGCTGAGGGGGGCTTGCTGGAAGGGAGGGGCGGTGGTGACACTGCTTTGTGTCGCTGACTCTGAGCCGGGCCAAGATCTGTCTGTCCGTCTGTCACACGGAGGGCTGGAATACAAGCCCCGACGCACGCTGTCCCACTCGACTCGAACCCCCCCCCCTCCGCCCCTGAGTGACACCCAAACCCCTGTCCCTGGGATGATCCCGTCTCTCCTCGAGTGTCTTCCAGGACATGAGTGACTAATTCAAGTGACACCGCCTGGAATTACGCGTGCGGTTCATCCGTCCTGTGTTGTGTTTCCGCGTCGGGCCCTCGGATTTACATCGGGTCCAGATGTAAGCTTTTGATACGGGCTATTAGGGTGGACCCACGTGTGCCTGAATCAGATCATAATTATGGAATGGGATCTCCCCGGGTTGAGTTAAATACTTCTTGATTAGTCTCTCGGCTTTGACCTGATGCTGGGATGCTGTTTAAGACTCGCACAGAGATTTGCCTCCTGGCATGTATCTACTGCATCAGTCGTTGGGAATTTGATCATCACCGTGATTTGAAGACAATGGGGTATGGCTGTTAGAGTGCACCTTACTTGCGTAAGATAAAATATTGCCAAGGCAAACGGATGGGGAGAAAAAATGTGAATAGATGCTTCAGGATTTCTGGGACTGTGCCAAAATGCCAAAATCATGCTTGTCAGCCATTCCAGTCTTCGTAATATGGGGAGGGAAATATGATATTATCTTGTTGGTGGAAAGTCAAAGGAAGTGAAGTCGGCCAGTGCGGCCACCTACAATTACTAATCATCATATTTTTTTGGCATTCGTTGTTGAATCTATATTGGGTCATAATTGTTTTTTGGACTTCGATTGCAATATGTGCTGTGTGATGCCGAGAGAACATTTGTTTGAAACACACAAATCCTAAATTGGACATCCAAAGAGCCCTTCTGAGTACCCTCTGTCCATTCAAGCCTTTATATTCTCTGTGCATCGTCTGCTCCACAGTCTGCTCAATAATGGACCATCGAATGGCTAGTGTTTATGTTTATGCATGGATGCTCCAACTCCTCCATCTCTTTGATTCTTCTCAGACGGCATTACGACGGAGAGGGAGCAGGGAATCATTCAAAGACAAGAAATCTATGAGTCAGGTGAGAGAATCCCATCAATTTGCTCCCCTATACTCTCACCACCCCCCCTTCAGCTTGATAAATCATGTGAAAGACCTGATTTGTGATCCTGTGCATTAGGGCTGCTCGATTATGTAAAAAATCCTAATCATGATTATTTAAAATTTTTCAATATTGAAATCACAATTATTCAAATGATTATTTTTGAGTTTGAAAGCATGATGTATTTATTCATAATTTCTACAAAAAACACTTTGTAACTGAGAACTTTGATATTTCCCCTTAAAAAATACAGAAGTTTTCAAACGGAAAACGTTGAAGTAGAAAATGATGTACAAAAATGTATCGAGGTGTTCAATATTCTCAATCTCTATAAAAAAATGTAATCGTAGTTTGGAGATTGTTTGATCCAAAAATCGAAATCACGATTAAAGTTTGATTAATGTCACAGCTTTACTGTGCGTTCCTTATCGATTTCTCCCCTTTCTCTCTCATTTCCTTCCCTACCTCCACGTCTCTCTCCTGTGTCCTCCCTCACCCCCCTACCAGGAGGACAGCGCAGACCTCCGCTGCCAGCTGCAGTTCGCCAAGGAGGAGTCGACGCTCATGAGGAAGAAGATGGCCAAGCTGGGCCGGGAGAAGGACGAGCTGGAGCAGGAGCTGCAGAAGTACAAGTCGGTGTACGGCGACGTGGACAGCCCCCTGCCGCTGGCCGAGTGCTCGGGCGGCGGCCCCCACAGCACCCGCGAGGCGGAGCTGCGGCTGCGCCTCAAGCTGGTGGAGGAGGAGGCCAACATCCTGGGCCGGAAGATCGTGGAGCTGGAGGTGGAGAACCGCAGCCTGCGGGCGGAGAACGAGGACATCCGCTGCCAGTACGAGCGCGACTGCTTCGGCCGCGAGCCCTTCTCCAGCATGCCGTCGTCGCCCTACGGCGGCGACGCCCTGGAGTCGGCCAACGAGCTGCGGCGCCACCTGCAGTTCGTGGAGGAGGAGGCGGAGCTTCTGCGGCGCTCCATCTCCGAGATCGAGGACCACAACAAGCAACTGACCTCGGAGCTCAACCGCTTCAAGTTCGGGCCCTCCACCTCCGGCGGCGGTGCCACGGCGATCGGGGAGGACGTCGGCGGTGGAAGCGGCGAGGGGGGGTCGTACCGCCCCGGCAACGGGAACGGCGGCGGCGGCAGCGGCCTGGTGATGATGGAGGAGCTGAAGGCGGCGCGCATGCAGATCAACGAGCTGAGCGGCAAGGTGATGAAGCTGCAGTACGAGAACCGCGTGCTGATGTCCAACGTGCAGCGCTGCGACCTGGCCGCCCACCTGGGCACGCGCACGGGCAGCCCCCGCGACAGCGACGCGGAGAGCGACGCGGGGCGGCGGGAGGCCGCCGAGGAAGAGGAGGCGGGGCGGCTCCTCCTCCTGCAGCCCAAGAGGGAGGGGCCCGTCGGCGGCGAGAGCGACTCGGAGGACCTCTTCGAGAGGACGGGGACCACCTCCGGGTTCGGCAGCCTCAAGCCGTCGGAGGGCAGCGAGCTCAGCGCGGCGGCGTTGGCGGCGCGGCGGCGGGAGGACCGCGAGGCGCTGTCCAACGTGAAGCGGGAGGCGGACCGGCTGGGGAAGACGGTGGACCGGCTGATCGCCGACACGGACAGCCTGGTGTTCGACGGGAGGCCGCCGGCAACGGCCGGAGACTCCCCGGACGGGAGCGCGCCGTCGGGGGCGCCCCGGTCCCCCAAGCCGGACCCCCAGGTGCTGGACACCATCAACACGCGCATGAAGGCCTTCCGCACGGAGCTGCACATCTTCATGGAGAAGGTGGACCACCTGGGGGAGGGCATGAGGGACCGGACCGACGACCTGTCGCCCATGCCCCACCTCACCGAGTCCAGCAGCTTCCTGTCCACGGTCACCTCCATGTCCCGCGACTCGCCCATCGGCACCTTGGGGCGGGACCTGGCCTCGGACTTCCAGGTAAGTGCCCCATCGATGCCCGCCTGGGATTGGTTGTCCAGGCGCCATACTTTTCATATGCTTGGATCCCCTCGCAACATTTAGACCTCCTCCCCCTTTTCTCTCGCTGCTTTTTTCACTTGCAAAAAAAAACAAATGGAAAGCAAGAAAGAACGGCTTAGTCGCCCGTATCACGTCAATACGTTAAATTGCCTCTCCCACAAGTGTTGCAGTAAAAGATTGCTGTGTAGAATGCGCAGTAGTACTGATTAGAATATCAACCCCCAAACCATTGCACTTGGTTATTAACATCATCCCCTACATATTATCAGACACATAGATAACAATTTGTGCCAGAACGGTATAATACAGTTGCATTGAAAACATGACTTGAGGTTGAACCAAGGATTAAATAAGTAAATTGTCAAAATTTTAAAGTCCTTTATTAAAGCGAGCCTACAAATTGGGTCTAGCATCGGTGTCACTAGGAAACCCAGGGGTATATTTTCAGAATGTGACATTCCATTATGGCTCATTGTAAATGCACCCAAGTATGCAGTCATTACTTGGCCATTGCAAGGCCGCTGAATGTGGCCTCATCGCCAGAGCGTGCAGGTGGAATTAATGACATTGGTAGCCTGGTAGACCCACAGGCCCCTACCCTCCACAACAGCCACCCCACCCACCACCGAGGTGACGCTCTGAAAGCTAGCGCAAACCCAAAATAGCAACACGTGCAGGCAAAGCCCGGGAAAGAGATCCGTTAGTGGCCAACCGCAGTAGCCCCTGCTTTGGCCGCCCTTGAGCCAACCCAGTTCAGCCACCACCGGCCACCAACCCCTCCCCGTCCTCCAACCTACCTCCACCACCACCCCCACCGCCATCCCCCCCCCCCCCCCCCCCCTCCCCCGCTGCCGCTGCATTCCCATCGGCATCCCCATGCACGCCTTCATAGCCAGCCGCACCACCCCTGCAGCCTCCACCCTTGCAGCCCCCACCCTGCCTGCCCCTGTGCCCCCCCTCTCTCGGCCTCAGCCTTGTCCCCCACCTCCCTGCTGCCTCGCTTCAATTTCAGCCAGAACCCTAGGTTGCTGCTGGGCAGAGTGTCTGGGGGTGTGTGGGTGTCGGTGTGGGTGGGTGGGTGGTTGTGTGAAGGGGAGTCCTTGAGCCAGCTTCTTCCATTCGGCTGTGTCACAGTGGGCCGACAGCAGCAGCACCCTGTGATCAACCCACCGCTCCGGTGCGGCCGTGCGCGCTACCGCTACGCCGCGTTAGTGTCTGCAGGCGCTCACTCGATGGGTCTGCAACAAGCCGTGGCGCTTTTGTCCACCCGGCTGAATCGCCCGCCATCGCTCACACGCCACAACTGCATCGGGTACACTCTGTGGTGTTGCCAAGGCGATGAGGAAAGTGTGTCATGTTTTAAAATAACCAGTGCTCCATTTAAAAAAAAAAAAGGAGAGAGCCCATTCCAGGGTTATACAAGTTTTTGAATGAGCCGCCGATGGAAGAATCTAGCTGGCTGGCCTCGCGCTTTCTGTGTCTCTTCCTTCACGCGGCTTGCTTGCTTCTTGTGTGAGTCAACATGTGAACACGCACATGTGTCCCTGCTGCACGACCGGGCTGTCAACCCCTCGCAAGGCTTCTCCATAAGCCAGATGTTGGATAGTGAACAAAAGGACAATATTCAGAGCTGTAACTCTCCCTGGATCAGCCTGCTTGCTTGCATGATCGAGTAAACGGAAGGGTTGTTCTGGATTCTATCCAATGTCTTACATTGTGTCTGCCTGTCATGAGCTGCCAGGAAGTGGTGAGGCTGGTTGGAGCTGGGTGGTTGGGGCCAACCTCTATGTGTACAGGCCTGCTAACAGCTTGCATTTTTTATCGGACCTCTGCCTAACACTGTCTAAAAAGATGAGTCAGAAAAGGCAAAAGACAATCCTGAAATGATGGCTTCAAGCGAAACAGAAAACCCATATAACTACTTAAATTGGACTCGCGCCAGAGGAAATTAAGAGATTAACGATGCATTCAATGCTTGAAAACAGTTGTTTCGAGCTGGTTAGAAGTCTGTCCAATAAGAAGCTAATAGCTCGGTTCACAATGTCCTGAACCTCAAAGTTAAAACTCTGAACTCCTTTTTTTAGATGTTTATTCTCTGCACTATAAAGAGCAACCTTCTTCATTTTAACGACATGCAGTCAAACTCCAGCTTCGTGCTGTTGCCCCCCCCCCCCCCCGTATCAGCACCGCGGCCGCACGGATCTCTGCTCACACTGGTCCAGCTCTGCTGTTTTGCACTTTTGAGTATCTCTCAGCCGTTGGTTTGGACTCATGGATCCCTCATCGCATGCGCTTCATAACCGGAGTTTTGCATTCTTTCCCCCCCCCCTCCCCCTCTCCTCCCCCTCCCCTCCCGGTTCCCTCTCTTTGTTCCTCCCACTTGTGTTCACCCCCCCCCCCTCCCCCCTGCCCTGCCACCCCCCCCAGATGTTCCAGCCCATGGTTCTGTTCGTCCTCATTCTCGTCCTCTTCTCCTCTCTCTCATACACCGTCGTGTTTAAGTTGGTCTTCCTCTTTGCGCTCTTCTTCATACTGTAGTCCATTTGTACTTCGTCACGCTGTGTAGTGTCTCCCTTGAACCCCACCCGTCCCCCCCCCGTCCCCCCCGAAACCCCACCCGAACCCTGTTCTCCCCATCCCATCCCCATCACACACAAACACCACCACCACCACCACCACCACCACCACCACCACCACCACCAACTAAGATTCTGTTCTTCACCCATTTTATTATTTCGTTTATTATGGTTTTCTATTGTCCCCCCCCCCCCCCCCCCATGCTCTCCTCCCCTGCCCTCCATCCCTCCATTGTTGTCTTCTGTTCCTCATCTCCACCTCACCCCCGCCCCAAACCACCTACAATCCTACCTGCACCTCCCCCCCACCCCCCCGCCCCCACCCACACCTGTGTACTACCCCATCTGTCGTCTCCCCCCTCCCCCCTCCCCCGCTGGCCCTTAACGCCAACCCACACTCCTTCTTGTAACCCCCCCCCCACCTCCCTGGATACACCCACCCTACTACCCCTACTACCCCCCCTACTGTCCCGCCCCTGCACGCCCACCCTCCCCCCTTTCGACTGCCTCCCCAAACCCCCCCACCCGTCCCCCACCCGTCCCCCCACCCCCACCCTTCCCGTCCCCACCTCACAGTCCGGTCAGAGGGATGAGCTGGAGTGGCGACTAGGACAGGAGCGAGGCGCGGAGCCCCCCAGCCTGAGCCTGAGCCAGGGCGGGGGCCCCCCAGGCGGCCGGGGCGCCCTGTCCCAGGGCAGGGCGCTGGCGGCGGGACTCACTAGGTACCACCACAGGCCCCTGGGTCTGAACGTGGAGGTCAGTGAGCAACACTATCCCTCGCCAAACCTCGTTAACCCCCCCTCCCCCCTTACAGCAGACCTGACACTGGTCTACCCAGCTCAGCAGGAGTGTGTGTGTGTGTGGGGGGGGGGGGGGGGGGGGGGAAGAGGGTCAAAGGAGTTCATTGGTTTCTTTGCATGATGATAAAAAACACACAGGGAAATCACTGATGAGCGGGTGAGGTTGCATTGTTATTTGTGAGTTTGTTTCAGGCCTATGGAAAATATAATAATTTTGATAAAAAGGGATGCATGAATTATACATGACACTTTAATAATACGCCACACTGCGGGAGGGGACAAAAATTGCAATGCTTTGAAAATGTGTGTCATATTATACAGGGTAGAACTACAAGGTGAACTCGATTACGCGTGCATAATCTCTTTACATCCTGGTACACTGCTTAAGCATACAACATTTACTGAAAGCGAGAGAAAAAGACAACCTGCCTTAATGTACTCTCTTCAATTACTTTTGGTACTATGGAGCTGCTGCTGTATGCTGTGTATCTATGGCCTTTTTTTGAAGTTGGAAAGAGGGGAAGATATACGAGAGCGCCACAGTCTTATCTAGTTTGTGGATGCTCCTGCCTCAATGGCATTCTCTGAGTGGCAAATATTATTGCAGATTAAAAAACGATACCCTCGATATATGCAGACTGGGTAGCTATAACATTACAAACACAAAAGCTATGGACAAACAGCTAAACTCAACAATGGATATATATATCGTCGGCCAGCGTCCAGCATAAATAAATAGATGCAGAGCTTAAATGAGTCTGAGGTCGAGGTCTAAAAGTATAGAGGACACACTCCCAAGTTGTCCTGTTATGTACACACGAAAAGGAGAGCACTGCTACATCAAAAGGTGTGTGTGTGTGTGTGTGTGTGTGTGTGTGTGTGTGTGTGCGTGTTTGTGTGTGCTTGCGCATGTGGGTGTGTGTGTGTGTGTGTGTTGGACGTGTGGACCGCGGTTCTCCTGCTCTGACTTGACTCAGCAAATCTAGTCCAGCTCCCTTCCGCTTCTTTCCGAGGCATCGCTATCGACCTCTAGGAAGATATTGAAGCAGGAAGAGCTCCGTCTATAGCGATGGCAATGTCGAACGCCCATCAGGCTAGATCGCTATCAACCAGCACCTCCCAGTCACACACACATACGCATAAACACGCACACGCGCACATGTACACAAATGCAACCCGCGCGCGCACACACAAACGCGCATTAAAAATGCTGAGCTCTAAATAAGAGGAGCTTTTTAATCAGACGACCAAGCGCTTTGGGTGCTGGCTGTTTCCATCGGAAACACGACCCCCCTTTCATACCGCCTTTAAAGCACTGACACAACCCTGATGCAGCACATAGCGGCTAGCTGGGGTTACAGTAAGTACATCCACCGCTCCCCACCTGTGCTTCAATGCTGCGCAGTAAAATGTATGGTGAGGGCAGATGACGGGGTGAGGTAGGATTTATCTTTTTATCCACCGTATTCTGAACATTTCAGCCCAAATGCAAAGTCTCGCATCATCAGGTTGAAGCGCTGTACCCGTGACAACCAGGCTCATGACAGCGGTGACAACATCTTGACGTAAATGTGGACATTGTATATGATGAAAGCACCACCCAGCGCCGGGCACGGTGGGAGAGGGGAGGTTTCTAAAGCGTTGCTCTGCAGCACACTGTACAGATGGCTCCCCTGTCGTCTGACATTGGGCCCAGACAGAGGTGAGATCAACGGGTTCGTTCGCTGGCAGCAGGGGAGAGGGCGGCCGAGAGAATGCATATTACATCAGGGTATCAAAACTGGGTGAGGTTCCTAACATGCGCTGTTGTCTACTGTGTCGAGGTCACCGTGGAGGGAAGGCAGTGTTAAACGAGCCACTTGTGTGACAGGCAGCCCAAGTGATTTAAGGCTAGTCTTTCGTCACATTAAAAATCCATCTCATTATCAATAGATGGGAATACCGCAGAGTCCAATGACTCTTTTCAGCGTGCAAATCATGAAAGACATAGAAACTATATCAATAAAAAAACCTGTAGGTTTTCATTAACTGTCGCAAGACAATGACATCGTCACTGGCTCTCCAAAGTGAAAAAGTGGTGTGTGTGTGTGCGTGTGCGTGTGTGTGTGCGTGTGCGTGCTCGCGTGCCGGGGTGTGTGTTTTGCGTAAAATGACATCAAGTCTTTGATGTTTCTGGAGTGCGAAACGAGAGACGTACCCTGCAGGGGCTCTTTGCTATGAAGTTTGATTTGGTGGTGGGGGGGGGGGGGGGTGTGGGGGGGCTGAAAAACCCCAGCAAATACATCCTCTGCCTACTCGTACAGAAAGTGGTGACGATCGTGATACCACTCATTTGATTCAGCACCATCTTCCCTCTACGAAGCGGGTGGGGGGGATTAACGCTTTGCTCTGCGGCACAGCTGCGGGACCCGGCGGGCTCGGAGATCCAGTTCCGTGTGGAACACGAGCGAAGACACCGAGGGGCGGACCGGGAGGCCGGGGGGGCCCTGCCCCAGGTACGGTACCCCGGATGACATGCACACACGAGGGGCCGGGCAACGCAACACATGGAATGACTCACAGGAAATCTGAACGAATGTAGGAGTAGTACTGTAGTAGTAGTAATACTAGCTGTAGTAGGTGGTGGTATCCGACTGGTTGTATTTCTACCAGAAGTTATACTATGGTGCAGGTTCTGACGGCAGTGTGTGTGTGTGTGTGTTGCACATTTCATATGCAAAAATAAATAGATAGATAGATAAAGAGATTGAAATTGAATCCTTGCTTCTCCACTTAATATTGTAAAGTGAGGACATCTCCTTTTATGCTTCAAGTCCATTTGTCGTTCATCATTATATATTCAACAAGTAGGGATGTCCGATATTGGCTTTTTTGCCGATATCCGATATGCGATATTGTCCAACTCTAAATTTTCGATTCCGATATCAGCCGATACCGATGTCGATATTTGGGTTATTTTTCCTCAAACCTAATTTAGGTAACATTACCTATCTCCTGTTGTGGAATTAACACAACATGCTTAATGTTATTGTGATGCCCCACTGGATGCATTCTTGAATGCAACAAGGCTTTCCAAATGTTAACATTGTCTGTGCAAAATAAGAAAAATACTTCAACTTAATTTAACGGAAAAGTGCCATGTTTATTTTTATTTATTTTTTTATTTTTTTTCAAAAAAAATCCGATACCGATATTGACAGATATTACATTTTTATGCTAATATCGGGCCGATAATATCGGTGGGCCGATAATATCGGACATCTCTATCAACAAGTATTTAACAAGTAAACTGCACGCATTGGACAAATGTTATATAACATGTCCATCTGTACTCGCAATGCAAACAAACCGCGGCAGCTAACCAACAGAGTGAACCGTGTCCCCGCGGGTCGTCTGTCCTCCAGGGCCCCCTGGAGGAGGAGGAGGAGGAGGAGGAGCAGCGGGCGTGCCTGGAGGCCCGGCGCGGAGGCCTGCAGCTCCAGGGCCTGCAGGGCCCCGAGGGGCCCTGGGCCCAGGAGAGGGGCCTGCTGCAGCAGGAGCTGCGTCTCTTCAGGCACAACACGGTCATCTTCTACATGAAGCTGCGCTGGATCCTCCTTCACTGGCGGCTGGACCGCAGGTCGGACCCCCGCGACGAGGCCCCGCACCCGGCAGAGGTGGGTGCCCCCCCCCCCACGTGGGCATGGATGGACGCTTCTACGGTCCATTTACAGCGGGGTCACCCGATACATACACTCTGGGCACACTGTAGATACACACACTCTAGATACACAGTAGATACACACACTCTAGATACACTGTAGATACACACACTCTAGATACACACAGTATAGATACACACACTCTAGATGCACTCTAGATAGGCTCTAGATACACTCTAGATACACACACTCTAGATACACTTTAGATACACTCTAGATACACACACTCTAGATACACACACTCTAGATACGCTCTAGATACACTCTAGATACAAATACTCTAGATACACACACTCTAGATACACTGTAGATACACACACACTGTAGATACACTGTAGATACACACTGTAGATATACACACTCTAGATACACTCTAGGTACACTCTGGATACACAGTAGATACACACGCTCTAGACACACTCTGGATAGGCACACCCTTTTCATTCTAGATTGTATCTAGATGAGGAAATGAATTCTGATTACGTGAGCGAAATATCGAGTTTCTACTGCGTCCCCTTTTTTAGATCTAGAGTGTGTGTGGGTCCTGGCTGAACGTCTGTGTTTTGTCATTGATTACAATCTAAACTGCATGGACATTGGACAGCATTAAACACGGAGGTCCATGCAAATTATAAAAAGCATTTGAGTTGAAAGCCGCACTTACGGCCTTCACCCCGTGGAGCGAACACAAACCAATCCGGTCACCTCTGTGCTCAGCCGAGGCATTCTACATCCTGCGCGCCGACAGCAGGGACTCCTTCTGTTTGGTGGACCTTTGTACCCTCGGCGTCCTGAAGGTGTGGATTCAAAGACCCGCAGCGGGACGAGTGTTAATCAGCCGAGTAGTTTAACTTCAAAGAAGGTCTTCCCAAGCCCCTAAGAGTTTAAGGATTAATGGTTCTCTGCTAAAGAGCATTGACAGTTGCACTCTCGCTGCACGGTGTTCGTTCTGTGAAGTCAGTGGACTTGGCGCTAAAAGGGTTGAGCTCCATCTCAAGCACCAGCCTGTCAGCAAAAGGCAGGGGTCTGTGTTCTCTACACTGTAACGCCTCTGCCATCCGTCACCGTTATCATGCTGCTCTCTCCTCCAGTATCGGCAGGAAGTGGGGCGCTATGGTCGCTGGTTAGAGAGGAAGTATGTTTCAATGCGGGTGCCATTGATTTGTCTTCTTTCGGTTGAGCTTTTCCGATCTATTCTTTAGTTTGATTGGGCGGTGCATCAATTCCCTGGTCGGGTTAGGTCTTTGGAGATGTGGTTCATTAAGCTCAGGGTTTTGCCAATCAGGATGCCTTTTAATGGTTTTATTGACGTCCTCTTGCATCATGAGGCTGCTGAACTTTCTGTTACCTCCTCTTATCATAGATAAATAATGATACGTCATTTTAGAACAATTTAGTATGCTGAAAGTGGGGGAGCATAAATAGCGACCTTGGAAACAAATGTACTACATGAAGCTAAGCCCCTGTTTAAGCAAAAAATTAAAATTAAAAATGAATGATCTGAGAAGTTGTGACAGTCGTAGAGGTTTTAGAAAAACAGGACAGGTTTCCATAGGCGTGAGAGTGGAGGGGTGCCAACCGTCAAATCCCACGTCACACTCTTTTAAGCTAGGGTGTGCAGCCAATGGGAAACGCCCACTCTGAAAAAGCGGTTTTTGCCAGAAGTAGCCCTCATGAATTTCATGGTAGAAAAACATTAAACATTTTAGTTTTTAACACTTTGTGAAACCCAATCAGAACTGTTAAAAAGAAGGGATTCTGGGGCCGAGTACTCTTTTTAACGAAGATATTAGACATGTGTGATATCGGCTGTATCTGCATTGGGGTTAAATGATTCTCTCCACTATTAGACGGTATGTTATACGGGGCCTGCCCTGCAAGCCGTGGTGATGAACCTGTTGACCTGACGAATGCTCCTCCCGTCTCCACACGCCGGCTCCAGTTTGAGAAGATGGAGGGCATCCCGGAGCTGGGGGGGCTCTCTGAGCAGGCAGAGGAGGGGACGGCCACCTGGGACCGACAGAGCACGCCTCGGACCCCAGGGGGCGACGTCCCCGACCAGGGGCCCGCCTTCCCCGACCCACAACAGCATCAGCGACAGGTAGCGCACTCACTCCCTCGCACAAGCACGCACGCACGCTCGCACGCACGCACGCACGCACTCAGACACTCAGACACACACACACACACACACACTTTGCTTTTCATTGTTCAGAGAAATGTGAGGAATTACCGAAACACATAATATACATGCATGCAAAAATAATAAAAATCACACAAAATCACACGCAATTCCATACAAAGAAAGAATGAATGTATTAACGCCATTTTTATACTAGATTTATTTTTGGTAATTATTATTATCATTGGCTGTGTTTTTCTCATTGAGTGTAAACCTCTTGTTTCTTCTGCTATTCATTGTCACAGTTTGGCACGGTATGCAAATGAGAAGGATGACCTACATAGCTACAGTTGGCGGTTATGGTGAACGGGGGGCCCATGTTCACACAAAGGCACGGTCTCCCCCCTAGATCCTACACAAGTGTGTGTGTGTGTAGGTCTCTACGGAGCCCTGGTGGATGATGGAGGGCGTCGTTGTGATCCCGCCATGCGTTTTGTGTTCGCCGTTTCTGACAAGCCCAGCGCTCCGCTTCCCCTCTTGTTTTCACCGGAGCCGAGAGCCCTGTCGCAGTGTTTTGAGTCCACCGTGCATTATTGAACGGCCCTAAGTGCTCGCGTTTGTGTGGGGTTTTGATTTTGTACAGCGATCTGAGTTCCTCCCCTCCTCACCAGAAAGAAATATACGATTTCCCCTTGTTTTATTTCGGCAACCCGGCTGTTGTACAAAGTCGCCTGGGAGGCCCCGAGTAACGCTACTCAAGTGACAGGTGGGGGACGATAAATCTACGTAGCAAGCATTTAGCGCATTAGCGCCCGCTACAGCAGAGCAGGACCCCAGCAGATGTGGAGTGTGTGAGGGGACAGCAGCGGTCACACACCCCTGTATCGGCTTTAACTGATGATGACCTCCGGTTCACCCAGGAGTGGCCATGGGGGCTTGGACAAAGGCTGCTTTAAAAGCTGTCTACAGCTAAACCCCTGCTTGTACTGATGGCAAGCAAGCAGTTGCGAGCCATCAGTAGGATGCCAAAATCTTAACACTGTACTATACTATATTCGACAAGTAGCTGGATAACCCAGTTCTGTTTCATACTATTCCCGGTGTCTTCTACCCTTACAAATGCTTTCAGCACGCGACTAGGCCGATGCCTATCCTGTTTTCTCTCACGAGATTTTCCTGTAATGCAGCCAGAACCACTAATTTAATGATAAGTCACGGACTGGGGGGCGTTTTAGGCCAGAACCATCTCTCAAGACCTTGTTCCCACAGATCCCCGAGAGCAGCTCTCTCTGCAGAAACACACTGCACGTGGAGCCGTTGTTGCACACTGAATGTATTCGTGATCAAGCATACGTGTTTGCTCGTGTTTTTTTTACTTAATCATTTTATTTGCGACTGTTTATGCATCATCTTTGGGGCGATGACCACTTCAATACATGCTTTGGATTCAGTTGAGTTTTACCTTAGTTACATTGATTAGACGTATGGTGTAAGGAGGTGTGTGTGTGTGTGTGTGTGTGTGTGTGTGTGTGTGTGTGTGTGTGTGTGTGTGTGTGTGTGTGTGTGTGTGTGTGTGTGTGTGTGTGTGTGTGTGTGTGTGTGTGTGTGTGTGTGTGTGTGTGGGTGTATACATACTGTACTCATTGCCATTTGTATTCTTATATGCTCTCATTTGATTTGCCTTTCATCTTTCTGCTGCTCCAACACCAGAGTTTCCGTTTATGGGATTAGAGGTCCCATGACATGCCACCAGGTGTGAGTGTGATTAGCCATTACAAGCCGTTTTGCAAATCTGTGGACACGCCCACTTGTGATGTCATAAGGGGCAGATTTTCAAAACGGCTTGTAAGGCTATTCACACCACACCTGGTGGCATGCCACGGGACCTTTACTACCGATAACTCAGAGTCTGGCCTGAGGTTGACCCTCGTTTCCTCCCTGCAGTTCGGGGAGAACCGGCGCATGCTGCAGGCGCTGCGGACGCTGCTGGAGGAGTTCCGGGTGGAGGTGCGGGACGAGGAGGCGCGGCGGCGGCAGCTGCAGCAGTGCTACGCCAACGACAAGGCGGCCTGGGAGGTCAAGTGGGCCCAGATGAAGTGTCAGGCTACCGCCCAGGTACGGCACGCCCGCGGCCACCCGGTACTCACACACTATAGATACACACGATTGTAACAGAGCGCTTGGACACCAGGTTTGCGTTTTCAATACGGAGTCTGTTTATTTCGATCCCCGGCAGTCCAACAAAACATAAGTCCTTAAACATAAATCATAACTCCGCTCCAAGCGGTCCCGGGGTGCGTTCCTTGCGATCTCTGGTGGCGATCGCCCGGCAGTCCAACAAACCGCAAGTCCTTAAACATAAATCAAAATTCTGTGGGAAACACTGCTTCAGGGATGACATATTAATAAGCAGGCATACTTATGTATGACTGTATTTATAGGTTTTGATACTTTGCGGTAAAAATGGCTCTCCTGTTGTCTTTGTCCTGTCAGTGCGGCTCTCCTGAAAAAAATAGTGAATAACACTGCTCTAGAGACATGCTAGATACACGCGCTCTAGATACATGCTAGATACACACACTCTAGAGACATGCTAGATACACGCACTCTAGATACATGCTAGATACACACACTCTAGATACATGCTAGATACACACACTGTAGAGAGACTCTAGATGAACTCTAGATACACTCACTCTAGATAAACTCGAGATACACACACTCTAGATACACTCATTCTAGATAAATGCTAGATACACACACTCTAGATATACACACTCAATATTGTAGATACACTCTAGATACACACACTCTATATGCACACTCTAGATACGAATGCTGAAGATATACACTCTAGATACACTCTAGATACAGATGTCTGAGATACAGTCTAGATGCACACACTCTACATACACTCTATATATGCAAACTCCAGATACACTCTATATACACACACTCTAGATACACTCTACACAATCTATATACACACACTAGATACACACTCTATATACACACACTCTAGATACACACTCTACACAATCTATATACACACACACTAGATACACACTCTATATACACACTTAGTATACCCACTCCATAGCTTCCGCCAGGGTCGACTGCCTGAGATGAATTCCTTCTGTTAGCGTCAGACGCAATCATCCACGGCGACTTTACAAGAGCGACCCGTACAGTTATAGTGCTGTGAGAAATGAAAACCTAGTGCTTTAAAAAACAACAAAGTGCAGCCTATCCATATGGAACAGAAATGCAAGGTTATTCCAAAAAGATGGTCTCAGTTAAGGCTTTGCAGTGGAAGGATTGGTAAATAACAGGCAACGTCCTCCCCAACTCTGTGTTCTATGCAGGAAGACCCCACTATTTGACCCGGGAACACCCCAGTTTAAGGGGCTGTATTTAGCTCATCATAGCTGGAGATTTAGTGTTAAATAGTTTTTCTGCTTGATATGACTCCCTCAGGTTATAGCCTTCTAGATTGTCTCAATCTGAGAACGTCGGTTGAATGACTTCCCTCTGAGACGCTGTTCCTTCACGCTCAATAGCACAATAGTAACTACATAAAAATAACAATTAGCTTTTGTTTCCAAGACATGACTTGACGATGCTATTATATTGGCTTGCGGAGGAAAATTGTCATACTCAAATTCTAATGGCAAAATAAACTTTCCCTGCGCCTTTATCAAACGCTTAAAAAAAGGGGCCTAGGAAAATGATCTATTAATAAGAATGGCTACTTTTGACAGGACACCGTCCCCCTGATGCCTTGGTCATTGGCAGCATTTGAGAACCCCCCCCCCCCTGCTCTGAATTACTATCTCGACTTATAAAGTGTCCCCCCTGAGTGCCGACATTAATTCATTCAGCAGCTGTTGCTCTCTGTGTACTTGAGGGTATAACGAGGCCGTCTTTACAAACAGCAATCTAACGGAGCCATCGGTAAATCAAAGGTATTACCATGTCAATGGAAATCATTCAAACAGTTTTTTTGGAAGAGGGCAGCTGTGGATGATCGGTCGAACCAGATCGCTGCTGTACAGTGCTCTGTGCTGCGGTCGGTAGTCCCTCTCTCGCACTCGCTCTCCTTTCTCCACTCTTTCTCTGTCTCTCCCTCTCTCTCTGTTTCTCTCTTTCTGTCTCTCTGTCTCTCTCTCTGTCTCCCTCCCTCTCTGGTTCTCATTCTCTGTCATCCGCACAGCGTCTTTGATGATGCAAGATTTCAAAACATGGTTGCAGGCCTTCCCCCCCTTCTGAAATAAATACTAGTAATCTGACTAATGCTGGGTTGCCTTGTTGGGTTTGATGTACCCTTTATTGTGTGCAAAGGATCTGTGTAAATATTGAATCGTCCATAAAACGGTGCGCCATTGTAACCCCTCCTATCAAACAGGGCTGAACGATCTGGGGAAATAATCCAAATGCGATTATTTTCAACAATATGCGATTTAATACGTGTTTTTTATTTTATTTATTAAGTTCCTTATGTTCGTTTTTTTCACAAAAAAAAGCAATAAATCATTCTATAGTAGTCCCAACACAACATCGGAAGCAGTCAACATATAAACTGCTCTTTCCTTTAGGCCAGGCCGATGTGTTGAAATGAATTGATATTATAACATCTTTATTTAACTATCGAATTGTAAAAGAAAAAGAAATATAAATTGTACTGATCTCCTCAGTTTCTTTGTTCCATTACATCTGGATTTTGATTTTTAAATCGATTAATTGCTCGGCCCTCTTATCGACACTGGCTCTAGCCTGAACCGGTCTCATCACGTCTCACGGCCCCCTCCCCGTCCCCCTCCCCCTCCCCGTCCCCGTCCCCCTCCCCGTCCCCGTCCCCCTCCCCCTCCCCCTCCCCGTCCCCCTCCCCCTCCCCCTCCCCGTCCCCGTCCCCCTCCCCCTCCCCGTCCCCGTCCCCCTCCCCGTCCCCGTCCCCCTCCCCCTCCCCGTCCCCGTCCCCCTCCCCGTCCCCGTCCCCCTCCCCGTCCCCGTCCCCGTCCCCGTCCCCGTCCCCCTCCCCGTCCCCGGCCCGTCCCCCTCCCCGTCCCCGTCCCCGTCCCCCTCCCCGTCCCCCTCCCCGTCCCCCTCACCCTCCCCGTCCCCGTCCCCCTCCCCGTCCCCTCCCCGTCCCTGTCCCCGTCCCCGTCCCCCTCCCCGTCCCCGGCCCGTCCCCCTCCCCGTCCCCGTCCCCCCCTCTACCTTTCTGAACCTAAACCCTCCCCCAGCTGGAGGACGCGCGGAGCGAAGGCGAGGGCAGCGGCGGCGGCGGCGGCGGGGGGGCGGGGGTCTCCCCGGAGGAGCGCGCCTCCCCCCGGCAGCAGGAGCGCGAGGAGCACCAGAGGCTGCTGGCGGAGAGCCACAACGCCTCGCTGGACCTGCGCTGGAAGCTGCAGCACGGGGAGCGCCGCTGGGGCCGGGAGCGCGCAGAGCTGCTGGAGCGCCAGGACCGGGAGCGCCAGGAGTGGGACAGCAGCGCCCGCGAGCTGCACCGCAAGATGGAGCGGGTGAGGGGGCGCGCACCGGAGTACCGGGTGGGGGGGGGGGTGGGGGTGGTGGGGGGATTATTGTTGTTGATGGTGGTGGTGGTGTCAGGATTGTTGTTGTTGATGGTGGTGGTGGTGGTGGTGGTGGTGTTAGGATTATTGTTGTTGATGGTGGTGGTGGTGGTGGTGGTGTAAGGATTATTGTTGTTGATGGTGGTGGTGGTGTTAGGATTATTGTTGTTGATGGTGGTGGTGGTGGTGGTGGTGGTGTTAGGATTATTGTTGTTGATGGTGGTGGTGGTGGTGGTGGTGTAAGGATTATTGTTGTTGATGGTGGTGGTGGTGTTAGGATTATTGTTGTTGATGGTGGTGGTGGTGGTGGTGGTGGTGTTAGGATTATTGTTGTTGATGGTGGTGGTGGTGGTGGTGGTGTAAGGATTATTGTTGTTGATGGTGGTGGTGGTGTTAGGATTATTGTTGTTGATGGTGGTGGTGGTGGTGGTGTAAGGATTATTGTTGTTGATGGTGGTGGTGGTGGTGGTGTTAGGATTATTGTTGTTGATTCTGGTGGTGGTGGTGGTGGTGGTGTAAGGATTATTGTTGTTGATGGTGGTGGTGGTGGTGGTGGTGTTAGGGTTATTGTTGTTGATGGTGGTGGTGTTGTCAGGATTATTGATGTTGGTGATGGTGTTGTTAGGATTATTGTTGGTGGTGGTGGTGTTAGGATTATTGTTGGTGGTGGTGGTGTTGTTAGGATTGATGGTGGTGGTGGAGGTGTTGGTGGTGTTAGGATTATTATTATGATTGTTTTGTTGTATCTTATAGTGTAGAGTATGATGTAATCGTTGGTGGGATGTTGCTTTTTAGGCGTTGCTTTGTTGAGCCTTTTTTGTAGGGGGAAGAGAAAAAGAGAGGCAGTCTGAATGATGAGGAAGAAAGAGGTGAGAGAGAAAAAGGTGAGAAAGGAAAGAGAGAAAACGGAAGGGGATGTGGCGGGAAAGAGAAGAATACGGAGAAAGAGTTTATTGAACAATGGGTTCAGAGGGGGCGAGGGCGAGAGATATCCGCAGTTGGAAAGAACCGGAACAGAGCGTGAGAGGAAGAGAGAGAGAGAGAGAGAGAGAGGGATGAATAGAGAGCATCAAGGGAAATTCAAGCGAGCTGGCGGCTGCGACGAAGACGAGGCAGAGAGCGAGTGTGTGAAGAACATTTATAAGAGAATCCCAGAGACTTGGTGCGAAGGTTGGCGAGAAGAAAAGGAGACGGAGCTTTGGAGACGCGGATGAAACTTTAGCCTTTTTTAAAACCCGACTGTCTATAAAGACCACTGTATGGCGCTTTACCTGAAAGCTTTCCTCACAGAAGAACACTGCCTGCATGTTGTTCAACCTTGGGGTGAACCTAAAGCCAGCCCACCTCAAATTTCTTCTGCTAATAATTTGATGGAACTGACATTTTTCGCTCATTTTACCAGGCAAATCAGGTGTTCAGGTGTTTTCCCAGAACAGGTCTCTTAAATTAACGTGACATGACCTCTCTCTGTCGGAATAAGTAGACTTTATCAGTAGACCGGGAAATGCAAAGATTGATAGAAGCGATAACAGGATGTAGCACAAGCTTAATGGGGAAAGGGCTCACTGAAGGAATAATTAAATCAAGGTCATTTATTAAAACATTCTATGTTTTATGTAAGATCATTAAGGATGAAAGGATAGAAATTGGTGGATAATATTTTTCGGTCTCCTTAAAAAGTCTCATGTCAACCCATCAAGGAGGAAGCTAATTCTAATAACGGCAGATCTAGCACGAAACATGGATTACTGATATTATGACCCACTTAATATCACTATTCAATCTGAAATGGCGATAACCTTATTTTCACAGGTGGTTTGTTCATAAATTCTCTCCTCCCATTTATATACCTTGGCTCCTCCCACTTCCACTCTTCACTGCACTGAGATAGTTGATTGGCAGATGGCAGACAAGACAGTATATATCATTTGAATTTCTTTAAGAAGCTGCTTAATTTAACACTACACACAACTTTAACACATTTATATTTAATTGTGTGTTTGCGTGAATATGCGTGCTAATATAATGTGCGCATCTAACCGGACATAAATACTGCCACGCACCACCGGGGAAATTCTCACACAACAGGAAATTAAAAGAAAAACATGAGGGCAAGGGACTGACTTCCCCTAGATTAAGGCCCAATCCCATTTCTACCCTTACCCCTTCCCCTTACCCCTCCCCCTTGTTTTGAAGCATCGATGAGGCGACGGGCCGTGTATCGACCACCTCCTGAAGTCCAGGGAGCGTCGCAGCCTTGAACAGGACACTGTTGAGAAGGCTAATGCACACTTTGAAGCCGGGAAGGGGAATAAAGAGCCAAATACGACCACTTTCCGTATTCCGCACACACACAGATGTGCCCGGGTCGGAAGTGCTGAGGCATCAGTGGACGGGAAACACCGGAGAGGGAGGAAGAAGAAGGTCCCGTGAAAGGACAGCATCCCTCCCTGTAAACGGATAGCCAACCTCCCTGTAAACAGATAGCATGCCTCCTGTAAACAGATAGCATGCCTCCTGTAAATCGATAGCATGCCCCTGACCAACGGCCATGGCTTCCACTTGTCGCATCAGGGGTCAGGTACCCTCGATGAGGTTAAATGTCCCATCCTTTCGTTCAAGCCTATTAGTCAGCCGCCTCCCCCTCTCTCGGTTTCTCTGTGGCTTCGTGGTGGGGGCTCCCTGCTGGGAATGTGTCCCGCCGTGTGAATATAAAGCAGGGGAAGGGCATACATATTCAGCGACGCCCCCACCTGCTCCGCATCATTTCAAATAAAAGGAAAGGGGATGCCATCTGAACGGTGTGCGTGTGGAGAGGTGCCCTGCTATGGGAAACAGATGCCTCACCTTGAGCATCTGAATTGCCTATCAGGGAGGTCCAAATTCACTTTCTAAACTGAGTCGAATGTCATTGAGGTTGCTTTGATGTTACTCCTCCCCAGACGACCACCACCTTTTGCCGTTCTAGGCACGTCCCTCTCTTCCACGTTTCTTGCAAAGGCTTGGACTTAGGGTTCAGGCAGGGCTGTAGTTTGGCGTAGCACTCTTGGGGCTTGCGGTCATGGATTCAGTTGGGCTAGGGTTGGTTTATAGAACAAGGAATATTATGACGGCTGGTATCATGTCATTCACCGGGGATCAATCCAGTCATACTGTAGAGATCCCTGTAGGAGGGGGATTGGAATGGTTTCTGGTCCAATCGCTCTGCTCAAGGTAACGGCAGAAAGAGAACAGAATACACACAAGTAGAATAAGACGGGCTGTGTCCCGGCTTGATCTTACCACGGCGATCCCGTTTTGCTGTTGACTGTTGCCATCAAAGTCAAAATCAGCTTTATTGTCAATTCCCAAATATGTGCCAGACAAATGCGTTTGACTCTGACCCACGGCGCAATAAGTACAAAAGGATTCAATTTGGTAAAATGAATAAAAAGATATTATTTAAAATAAATACATTCTAAATAGTGCAAAGTTATTCTGAATAGTTCAAAGGTAGTCAAAACAAAATAAGAAAACAAAACCGTATGCGTACATTAAAGTATAACAAAAAGTGAATGGTCTTGGGGGCAGATGGGAGGGGTTTCAGAGTCCAGAGGTCGTGGGGGGGCAGAGGGGAGGTAAGGGAGAAAGGGCAGAGAGTTGAGCTTCCTGTTGAGCAACCTAACCTGAACACGTCCGCCGTGCCGTCCAATCAGATGCAGCGGGAGCTGACCTCCCGCCGGGCCGAGGGGGCGGACTTCAAGGAGGGGGGTCTGTCCGCCCCGCGTTCCCCTCGCTCCCCCCGCTCCCCTCGTTCGCCCTCGGCGGCGGCGGCGGCGCGCTCCCGCTCCGAGTCGGACGCCGCCGTGCCGGAGGACGTTCCGGGCGCCCGGGCCCGGCTCAAGGCCCAGACGGAGAGCCTGTTCCTGGACGCCCTGTCCCTGGACCCCATGGGCGGCCTGGGGGCCCCGGCACCGTGCCGCCTGGACAGCGAGAAGAGGTTCCCCTGCATGAAGGAGGCTAGTGTTGGCGTTTACCTTATACCTTTCTCCACCCCCGCTCGTCCCAGTTGGAGGTTAAAGGGGACATACTGTACCACCAGGTGTGAGTGGGGCTGGCCGTTACAAGCTGCGGTCTCTCATGTCATCACAAGTGGGCGTGGCCACTTAGATGAGTGACGGATGGATGAGCAGCGTTTGCTACAGTCCACTGGGTAGGCTGGTAGACTGATCTATCCAGCACACATCTAGGTGGACACGCCCCCTTGTGATGTCACTTGAGGCCGATTTTCAAAGCGGATTCTAATGGCTAATCACACTCACACCTGGTGGTATAATATGTCACCTTTAGAGCTACGCTGAGCAGTTTTGGCTTCCCCCCGCTTTGTTTGGATTTGGTTGTAGTTTGATTGAGTCTCGGGGTTCTCATGCATTTGTTTTGATGGCTGGCCATCGCTGTGGGTCCGACTGAACCCCTGTCACGCGACGCAAATAATTGAATCAAAACAAAGTGGGGCGAGATAAAATCACTGATGGCAGCTTTAATAAGTCATCATACTGTAAACTCCAACTGCTACACTTATCCCTGTGATTGGAGTGCAAAACAAAACGTCAACATTTACTCTCTAATCATTTAATTATGTGAGCGCAAAAGTAATTAGGCAAATCAAGACGCCTAGCAATCGATATCAATAAGCGCTGAGGACTGTTCCTTCCTATGGTTGATGTATTTTATTTTTTTACCGGTAGCAGGCGCTGAATGAGATATCCGAGCGAGAGAGCGGTCCCGAGTACCCTGAGGAGGAGATGAGCGGTGGGAATCTGTTCAGGTAACCCCCCCCCCAACACACACCACACACACACACACACACACACACACACACACACACACACACACACACACACACACACACACACACACACACACACACACACACACACACACACACACACACACACACACACACACACACCTCCCCCAAGAGCCGTTCTTCAGAGTCTTCATCCATTATTGTTACAAAAGGAGCTGCAGTTAATTTTAATCACTGCTGCATTTTCATTATTGCCACAACAGTTGGCATCCCACTGGGACTGAACTTTAAAGAATACGCTCCCCCCCGCTCCGTTGCTGCTCTGCTTGCGGAGGTAAAGAGTTATAAAGCCTCTGGGGGTGAACCTGTTGTGTTGCCTCTGCTGACTTCTATCAGAGGTAACGGTTAGTTCGTCTGTTCCCAGCAGTGATTTCAGTTGTTCTTTTCTTCGTGACGGATGGGTTTTCAAAAGAACATGTTATCTAACTCGAGAGTCCCTGTTGAATAATGCAGACCGTACTAATGCTGCATACTGCACTGCCTGCCCTTCAAACTGTCACGTCTCTGCGTCGTGAAGGTAATACTGTAAAACAGACTTCTGGAGCTGGAAGTGGATTATAACTGTTAACTGTGAACTATTCTGTCAAGGCCCGGGATTTCACAGTCCCTCTCATCCCTGTGTGTGTGTTTGTGTGCGCGCGTGCGCGTTCGCGTGCGCTCGTCTAATCCGCAGAGCCAAGTCGGTGTGCTCCATGAGCGACTTCCAGCGGCTGATGGACAGCTCGCCGTTCCTCCCGGACAAGAGTCGCCACGGCGACCAGGAGCGGGACGACGCCACGCCCCCCCTGTCGCCCGACGACCTCAAGTACATCGAGGAGTTCAACAGCAAGGGCTGGGACTTCCCCTCGGCCGGGGGGGCCGGCCCCGCGCCCCTGGAGGCCCTGGAGGCCTGGCCGTCGGAGCGGCCCCTGGAGGCCCACCCGGACCCCTTCACGCCGCCCGCCTGGTACCTCACCACCAGCGCCACCCTCACCACCAGCACCCTGAGCAGCCCCGAGCACTGCCACGCCATGCCAGCCGGCGAGGTCGGCGCCGACCACTACGCGGTCCACATCCTCCACAGCCCCCCCCGGCCCCTGGTGGTGTCCGAGTGCGCGGCCGCCGCGGGCTCCGCCGACGCCGACTTCCTGTACCCCCGAGGGAGCAAATCCAGAGGCGCTGGGGCGGAGGGCGTGTCCGGGACGGCGGCGACGGCGGACGAGGTGTTTGGCGGCGGCGGTGGCGTCCGCTGGTCCGGCCAGCCGCCCCTCTGCCCCACGGTGGGCTACGCCTCCTCGCTGGACCTGCAGCTCTCCCGGAACCTGAGCGACGACATGAAGGAGGTGGCGTTCTCCGTGCGGAACGCCGTCCGCTCGCCGCCGGGCCCGGCGCTGCGGGACACGGCGTGCCAGACCAACGGCTTCACCACGCGCGGCACGCAGACCACGCAGACCATCAGCGTGGGCCTGCAGACGGACGCGCTGCGCGCCCCGACCAGCAGCCCCCACCGCTGCCACACCCCCAAGGGCGGGGGCTCCACGCCCGTCTCCTCGCCGTCCCGCGGCCCCCGCAAGGTGCCCTACTCGCCCGGGGGCCAGAGCAAGTTCGAGCGGCCCTGCTGCTCGCCCAAGTACGGCTCGCCCAAGCTCCAGCGCAAGCTGTCGGCGTCGGGGAAGGGGTCGGCGGAGCTGGCGCCCGCCTGCAGCCGGACGCCGCCCCCGGCTCTCGTCGCCCCCGCCGCCGCCGCCGCCGGCAGCGCCGCGGCGCCGAAGGGCAACAGCGAGTCGGCGTGGGCGCGCTCCACCACCACGCGCGACAGCCCCGTGCACACCACCATCAACGACGGCCTCTCCAGCCTCTTCAACATCATCGACCACACGCCCGTGGCCTACGACCCGCTGCAGAAGTTCAACAAGTCGCCCAGCCGCGCCGCCAGGGCCACGCCGCCGCCCACGGCCGAGCCCAGCCCCGCCCACGCAGCCCCGGACCCCTGGGTGGCGGCGGCGGTGGCGGCGCAGGAGTACCCCCGGGCGTGTCGCGGGCGTTCGCCCAGCCCCGTGGAGATGCACGGCGGGGAGAGGACCCCCGAGGTGGGGCCCAGCGTGCGGCAGGACCTGTCGGCGCCGCCGGGCTACTCGCTGGCGGAGAACGCGGCGCGCATCCTCAACAAGAAGCTCCTGGAGCAGGGCTGCAGGGAGGAGAGGAGGCCGTCGGCCGGGGGCCCCGGGGGGCCCGGACACAACGGCAGGGACGGCTCCAGGCACACCGACGCGGACAGAGGCGCGGCCGGATGTATCGAGGTAAATGTGTTCGTACCGCAGGGACGGGGCTAAACAGAATCGCTGTTTTCTCCTGGTCTCCCCCCCCCCCCTCCCCCATAAGTGGTTATTGGACATCGATACAGGGGTTACAATGCCTTGCAGTTGAGGGTGAAAGTGTGTTCATGCAAATGTGGAGGATCTATGTGTGAGGTGGAAGGGCTTTGTACACACTTTTCACGTGCTGAGCTCACCTGAGTGCATGGGGTTTGTTGTTGCACAGACAACACTCAATCTTTTTTGCAATAGTGGCTCAATGTTCCTCAGCGGTATATTCCTTCTGATGCACTGGATAACATAATGCGTCACGAAAGATGGAAATTATTTCAACAGAAGACGAGGCAGGACTAATGAGTATCCAGTACTCATGCATTAATCTTTGCAATAATTTAGATATCATTTCAGCTAATAATGATCATTTAACAGATGTGTGTTAAATGAATTCCAAAAATCCAAGCTACACTGTTCGGATTCCTAAACCTTTACCTTCAATCCATTCATTTTTCGTGCATCTCTTCTTCAGATATATATATCTAGATATGGATATCTTAACCGAGTCAGTTACATGTGATTACTGCCATGTTAATGTTTGTATATTTTTTTCTTAGATTGAGACTACTGACTGATGCAATGGTAATGTTTCATAATTTATCTTTCATATGCACTAGTGTTACTTCATCCGTTTCACTTTGCGTTTTGGTGACTAGAGAGAAACTTCCACTTCTTCGCACTGCCTCTAGCTTGGTAATCACCTCTTTGCTAATACTACACACATCTACAGGCTTTCGACTGCTTGCAAACATTGGGTGAATACCAATATATGCAGTGGGTTATGATACAACAGAGAGTTTAATTATATTATCTTGACTAAAACATCACCCAGAATCCTGGTGATTTAATGTGTAGTGGGTTGTTATTGGGGCTAGTTTGATGCAATCAGCCCTTAAAGGCTCAGTTAAGGTTTCCCGTCGACGCGACGCGATGACCACGCAGACGCTTCGACGCGGTCGTGAACCTGTTTTGGTTCTGCGTGGGGTTTTAGTGAGCGGACCAATCACAGCCCTTGCTGCTGCGTCGCGTCGACGCAGGGTTAACGTTTTTGGGGAGGCGCACGTCAGGCCCTGGACGCAAGGAGGGTCCGCAAGGATGTAATGGGTCCGGAGACCCCTTTGCGTTGCGTCGACGTCAAACAATAATCAGCCCATAAGTTGTGACGTTATAGGACAAACACAGGTGTTGCTCATACCACTAATATTACGGGTCTGCTCCTTTTATGGAGCCTGGTACCTAAAGACTGACACCTGTGTGATTGAGGATGACGAGTCAGTGTGGGCAGCTCCTCTTCTGATGTCTGTGGAGAGTTTGGTGTTGAAACTGTGGGAGGAAATGGAAGGAACTAATGGAAATAAAGAGATTTATACGCAGAATTAAATCAAGCTGAATATATGCATGACTTGATGGCTTTTATTTTCCCATGGGTCATGGTTTCTGTTCTTCGGTTGGTTAATAATGTATTGCCACATGTGTGTTGGTAGCTAGATGTATGAATACAAGGCAACACTTGGCTGACGTTAAGACTTTGTTTCAGTCGTAACAGACCCATGGCACAATAAGACTCCATATCCCCATATGTACCAATTGCCTGCTGTGGTAGTCTGTAGTATTATTATTATTATTATTATTACTATAAAGCCAGCTGCTGATCACTTCCCCCTTTTTAGTATATCATTAGCATTAGACTACTACTCCAAGTGCGATTCTGTTGGTTAAATACAATAGATAGCAGTGATTCTAGCACAGCATCCCAGTCGATTCTGGTGTTCTCCAAGCTGGCAAGAAGTTGAAATCGGTCTGGGTTTTGTTCCTGCAATCTCCAAGGGACACCTGCGTACACACACTACACGCTCACTCTTCACACGCCTCACTTGAATGTTCCTCTTATGCCTCCCTGTGATGTGGCCTTGTGATGCCAAGCCACTGTGTCTCAGTCTGTGTAGCATGTCTAGCTAGGTATTTGGTAACCACGGTGACAGCAGGTGTGGATGCCTGTGATGTTGTGAATACCTGGCCCTCACCAACGTGTGGCTCCACGTGTGGTTGATAAAACAAAGAACCCCCCCTCCACACCCCCCCCCCCCCTCTAGTGAATAACATCTCCCGCTCTTTTGCTTTTCCCCTTCCTCCCTCCTGCCTTTATAATCCTCCGCTCTCTGTCTCTCTCTCTGCTCTCCTGCCTCTCTACTGTGTCCTTGCCCAGAACCTCACTGTTACACTAACCGCACCGTGGGGACTCTAGCTTTCTGCCTGTCTCCGCGATGTAAGTTCCTCTTCCTTGTCCTCCAACCCAAATCCTCCTCCTCCTCCTCCTCCTCTTCCTCTTCCTCTTCTCCTCTCAAACGATCTTTGACCGGCCCTGACATGGTGGTGGTTTTCACGGGGGGGGGGGGTGGGCGGGGTCTTGTGTCACCTTAACCCCGCCACCGTCACCCCCACCCCCCCTCATAAATGCATGTCTCACACAGGACAACAGGCTGACGTTTGGTCACGGCGTCTGGGGCCGCCACCGGAGCGGTCTTCACGTTGTACTGCATTCTCATTTTGTGTTGTGTTGTGTGGTGTCGTGTTGTGTTGTGTGTTTGCATGCTTTAACCGTGTGATTCGTCTGTGTTGGACCCGGTTCAATTAACAAAAGAGTCATCGCTTTATAAACGGACTGGGAAAATAAATTCAATAAATTGATTCTAAACTTCTCAATTTAACTACACAATTTAATTTGTCTACGACAGCCATGACTCGGGATTTATAATCATCAGGCTCTAAACAATAACATTTAACTAGCCATTGCCCAATTCACTGGTGGATCGTTCCTCCTCTCTTTATCAATGAGGTCTGTGGGGAAAAAAAAGAAAGACTGAGAGAAAATCGCTGGCAACATTTGACTAAATTGTCGGCTTTAGCGAAAAACTGGCAAAGTTCAGGTTTGAATTTCAGCCGAGCGGCATACCCTAAAAACAAGGATGTCGATACAAAATTAAAAGCATATAGATGTAATATAGTGCCCAAATATAGTCCCCTTTGCACTTTATTTCCGAAGCTCTTGGAAGCGGTACCCTTACTCGGCGTGTTGAACCACCAGTGTGTGAAATGGGCCTAAAGCGATGACACCTTTTGGGGACAGTTTTCACTTTCAAAGGCACCCATTCCCCAAGAGAGGTTGTTTCTAACCGGTACGTCCTCCCCAGGTCCCTGTGGCTGGTCTGTCTCCACATCTCTAACTGGATAGGCTGTGGCATTGTACGTCAATCCCTTTTGTCCTATTCAATATTATTATTTAATTTTTTTATCAAAATGCTCTCTCTTTTTCCTCGTTATTAATTATTTCCAGTTCTGCTCACACTAACAAACAACCGCCAAATGACTCACTGACAACAATTGCTTCTTAACGCTCATCTCTCTGCTTCCTGTCACCTCCGTGGCTTATATGTGTGATGATCCTAATCCGGATATTGCAGCAGTTTGTATTTATTTATTGTTTTGCATGCCGATTTCCCCACAGCCTTTCCAGCTTGAGGATGTGGGGCGTGGGGGGGGGGGGGGGGGTGGTTTAATGTGATACGGATGTATTCACTGTGGTTGGTCACTTCCTGTAGCTCACTTCCATGTCAATGGTGCATGATTGTTGCCATGCTGGTGTGCGTGGGGAGCGAGCCGTTGTCATTACTTTGATTAAGAACTGTGTATGACGTAGGCCATAAAGTTATGATTATACAGAGGTCAAAGTGATTCACCTGGGGTGCAGGTATCCTATTGGTTCAGTCTGTCCATTAAGTCCTGTGTCACCTGGGTCATCTACCGCATCTGGCATCTGTATTTTAAACTTGGATGTATATACATGTATATATATATATCCTTTTTTTTTCATCCAAAACCTTCCTTTTGAAAACACTTTCTTTCAGCGTCCCTTAATCTTGGTTTCTTCAGTTCAGCACGATAGACTGCTGTCTAATCAGTAAAAAGAATCCACCAGAGAGGAAGTAAATAACAAATCATGGTTCAGGCTGGGGTGTGAGTACGATGGCCTGTCATGATGGATCAGGCAGGGCATTCCCACTAACCTTCTGCATCCAAACCTCAGCATCACCCCACTACTCATGGTTTCTCATGTCCGTGGATGAGATTCATCTTCTTTGTGTGCTTTTGTCCTTCTCACAAGTCTTCAATTCAAACACACACTCTTTCGTATGCCTTCCATTCTCGTGCACAATTTGTTTTACTCACTCAGTTTGTGTCGGGACTCATTCTAGCCTCACATCCTCACACTAGATACCAGCTTCCGAGCTGTCTTTATCATCTTCTTTTTTTTTTTAATGTATTTATTTTTCGTTTAATTATTGTAGTTCTGACACACTCCTTCTCATTGGCTAGGACCTTCCACGCTCCCCGGTGGCCCCGCCCCTCGACTCCTGCTTCCTGAGGCCGGCGCGCCCCGCCCACCGCCGGCCCCCCTCCCGCTGGGCCACACACTCCCCCACCTCCTCCCCCAGGTGGAGCAACGGGGCGCAAAAGAGGTTCACCTTCCCCCCACCACTGGAACACAGCAAGAGCATACCGGAGCAGGAGGAGGCGGGGCTACAGGAGCACTCTCCCACATAAGCCCCGCCCCCTCCTTCAGCTCCACCCCCAACTCCTTCTTCTTCTTCTTCTCGTCCGATCTCTTCTCTCCATCTCTACCTGCCTCTCCTCAGCGGAGCCAGTACCTCAACCTCAAACTGACTCGTCGCAAAGAGACTCCAAGAGGGGGTGGAGCCAGATGGGTTAAAGCTCCACCCCCCCCCTCAGTAGCACCAGCCAATGACCAATGAGGAAAGGGCAGCGGAACCTCTTCCTTCCTCTGGAGAAGAACCTGGAATGTACTGTAACATCATGGACAGACAACAACAACTCTCACTTACATTTCCATAAGAGGTGCCTGTAAACACTTGTGTTATTCCCAGCCCCATATTTTATTCTTTCAGGTGTCAAAGAGAATCAGCCGTTATGTTCATTCAAATATAAAGTTTACACACCTTTTTTTTGGGTACGTTTACAACTTTTTTGTTTTGGGTTCATTCGTTATCATTTAATTTTTAATCCGCAGACTAAATGTTTTTGTTTTTGTTCTGTTGAACAAAAGCACACTTTTTTTTTGTCCTGTGTCTTACAGCTTGCACCCAGGCCACTTTTGTTTTTTTTTGTCCATAACACAGAAGAGGAAGAAACTATCTTTTGTGCTTCACTGAAGCAGGAACACATGATGTCATTTCTGATGCTAATGTATTTATGTATTTTTACTTCAAAAGAGGAATGTTGTTGGGGTCTGCAAAATGCTAAGACCAACAAATGATTAACCGTATGCATAATTTGGAAGGCAAATGTACAAATATAGGTCAGCTATTTATTTTTGCATGCCTTTTGAACACATTAGCACTTTAGTGCACGTGCATAGGAGCTATTGTCACTCGTGCTCACTCGACTCCACTGTAAAGGGCGGGAAAAAATCATTGTGAAGCAAACTGTTAATGCTGTTGTTTTGTTGTCACATTCTTTGCAATGACTCAACGTTAAACCACAATTTATAAGGAGTTTATTGGACCCACTGGGCACTGGATTTGTACAGTGGTGCCAGTGGGATATTAATTACTTTTTTCTTTCAAAGAAAAGGGGATTATGGGAAAAAAATATGAATGTTTTAAACGAAAAGTCTATGTCAGAAGTCTAACTATCTATAGTCTGTTTAATTGGTAATAAACTTGAATGTGGATTTATAAGACTTGCTGTTTTGTGGAGATTGTTGCAGAAGACGTTCACTCTTAAAGCGGTATATATGGTAGCATGTATGCATAATATCATATATACTGTACATGCATACATGCATTGGAAAAATTAAGATTATGCAATCATATGTGCCAGTGGGCTCGACGTGATCTTCACAGCACGGCTACTTCAGGAAAGTGCATAGAACAAAGTAGGACTACTTAAGGCTTAGTTATGGTTTGGCGTTAACACAATGACCACGCGGTCGCTTCGACGCAGTCGGGAACCTGTTTTGGTTCTGCTTCGGGTTTATGTCGGGTCTGCGTTAGCGGACCAATCACAGCCCTGGCTGCTGCGTCGCTTTGACGCAAGGTTACAATTTTTGGGAAGCGCACATCAGGCCCTTGCGGTGAACACAAGGAGGGTCTGCAAGAACGTATGGGTCCTTAAACCCCTTTGCGTTGCGTGAACATAAAACCATAACCAAGCCTTTAGCGTTGCCCCAAACATCCACTGCCCATTCCACAATGGCTGGTGTGACCATAGGAGGTCAACGGAAGAGTCTCTGCCCCTGCCTGTACCCACAGCAGGGGTAAGACATGGGGGTTTGCATGCTGGTCCGTGTGCTCTTCAACAGCTTCCTCCCGTTGGATGGAGACGTTCTCAGCATCCGGAGGCTCCGAGCGACCGCCAGGCTGTCTAGGGAGCGGCTGGTTGAGCCTCGGCACACAGATGATGACTGTGTCTGTTCCGGCTCCATCCTTTGCTGAAACCCAAAACCGGATCATCAGCCGCCCCTCTGGGAGACTCCGGCGCCGGTTCTTCCAGAACATCACGCCCATATAGGCTGTCGTTGCATTCTATGGACAACCATAAGCAAGTAAGTGTGTGTCTGTGTGTGTGTGTGTGTGTGGGAGAATTTGTTTGTGGGAGAGAGAGTGTGCTTGTACTGCAGTACACAGGATTATAGCCGCTCGGTTGGAGTCAGACATGGGGAACATAACAAAGACCGTGGTGGCATCCAAGGAGGCCCTTGCACAGATCAATGTACCCAGTTTATCAGGGAATAATGACCTTGTATACATCAGAATAGGTATCAGGAGGGGTGTATGAGCGTCCGTGGTTCAGTCCTGCTACAGCCGTTTTTGTTCAGTCTTTTATGCATTTTTTATATTTTCTCTTTACAGGATTTCTTGTGCCTTTATGGACGGGAGAGTGAATAGAGCTTGGCAAGTGTTTGAGAAAAGAGGTGAATGACATGAAGCGTAGGTGGGGGGTAATCAAACCTGGGTCGCTACACGGCATGCTGCCTACAATGGAGGGTTCACCTGCCCGCTGTTTGATCCGCCCCCTACTCTGTTGCTTCCTGACATTAAGCCAGTGGTTCATGCTTGATGACCGAGGAAGAGGCGAGGCAGACTATACTACCTTTTGAGTTTGAGGGGAGAAGGAAGAAAGCCTTAGGATTTCACTGAATATTTTAGTGCCACGGTGTAAGATTTGAGGTCAGGCTGGGACTTAGCTGATGGAGGTAAGAGACAGGTAAAGAGACAGGTAAAGAGAGAGGGAAAGATGCTGCGTTCCAGACAACTTGAACTCTGATAAAACGAGCTCCGACTTGTTATTAATGAATCGAACGGTTGTCCACCTCTGAATTACAGGTTGTGGCAAATTGAGGTATAATTTCCGACGGCTTTTCCGATTTAACACGGCGACCTTCATTGTCAATGGTAAGAATCCAATTATTATAAAAAGACGTTTTAACACGTATTTCATCTGTAATTATGCAAAATGTTTTATAATTTATATTTCTACATAAAATAATTTAGAATCAAACTCATTTTTTATATTATCTCCAATCTGCAGTCACCTACTGCGTCTCTTCTCTTCTTCATATATTTCCAAAAGAAGCATGAATTGCTGCTGCCAATATTTTCAGTATTCATCAATAAGCCGCTATATGCTGAACATCCTTCCGGCATCCATGGTTTCCCCCCCCCCCCCCCCCCCCTGAATTTATTGACAGCTTGATGCCGGGAAATCTCTGAGTTGAACGTTCTGAGTTCTGTTTTGATGCGGTATCGGTCCTCTCTTTCTTGGAGTGATCATACATAATGAATGCTGGCCTGGCTAAGCTGCAGGCCATTAGCTTCTGATGGGCTAGGGGCTGGACAAGCAGAGGGGAAGATGCTGGCTTTTACATCCCTGCACACGCAGAGAGGACAGGAACCTGCTACTGAATTATTTATTGTGTGTCAGGGTCCACACACACACACACACACACACACACACACACACACACACACACACACACACACACACACCTCCCTTAAGTACATCGGACAGTTGATACCCGTCACATCAAGAAATCTGAGGGGGCATTTCACCTCAAAGAACATGATGGAGGACACTTGTGTTTTGAATGTTTGCAGTGTTTGAGTTGCAATTGACCCTGCAGAGATCTATTGGCAGGTTCAACTCTCGTGTGTCAGAGTAATAACGTTTAAATTACTCAATTGATTTCAATGGGTTGTTTCAATGGGTTGTTTATTTAAAGGTTTATGATCTACGTGGAGTAAAAAAGCAATTGATGATTTTATATCAAATATATATTTATAATTGTTTACAGTTCATTCTTGGCCTCAATGGTATCCATCTATGATTTTATATCCAGTATATATTTATAATTGTTTATAGTTCATTCTTGGACTCTATGGTATCTTCGGTTGTGGTTCATACTTGCGCACTCTCGTACAGGGAATGAATCTCTTTAGGGCCGCCTCTGTGAAAAGGGTATTTTCTGTCATTTCTTGCCCGTCCTCAAACAGCATAATAGCTTGAGCCGGCATTTCCATCAATAACAAATGACAGCAGAGAAAAACACATAAAGGTCCCATTGAACAGTATATTTATGTGATTAAAGATCACCATACCGTGACACATTGGATCTCAAGTGTAATCACAATTGCCCTCAATTGTTCCCTCTGGTCATTACACACACACGCACACACAGAAGACGGTAGAATAGCATTGTGAGAAATGAAATTAGAGTTCCTTCTATTTCCGGCGCTGATATCCGATTAATTACATAGAGCTGCGAAATGCACGCTGGGCTCTAATGCTAAGTAGTTTGTCATGATGTCCAATTAAAAGATAAGACCTCCTCAAATGAATAAGGTCTTGGGTCTCCGGTTAGAAAGGTTACAGGATGTTTTCCTTAAAGTGATAAATGTTGGAGGTGTGTGTAAAAAAAAAAAAATCATTGACCTCCGAACAAGCATAGGTAATGAGAAAGACGCAGAGAGATAGTGCTACAGGAGTGTATTCCTGTGTTGGACAGCACTGCCTCGGCTGAGCTCGTCCCTATAGGACAGCGTGAGCTCCGGGAGGCCTATGAATAAATCAAAACAACTTGATGTCCGTCGTTCCCCAGCAGCAGGGGTGGTTCTATATTTAGTCACGTGAATCTACTCCTGGGTCACGAATGGAGTTTACTTAGGCTATATGCTTATTCCAGTTTTTTTTTTACATAGGATCAGTTGAAAGCACTTTTTTAAATAGCATTCTTACAAAAAATGAAGATGAGAGACTGAATCTAATCATTCAACAAGCAACCTCCTTCTCCCTAGTTTGATGAATAGTGCATCATATTTCTCAGTTTTAATGTTCAGAAGAGCATTCCCACATCTCAGTTTGCTTCTGCTCAACAGATGTGACACATAGTTTACATAACAACTTGTCTAGCCTCTCTACATTGACTCAGGGAGATGGCATAAGATGTAGGCCTACTGTGAGGATATTTTGTATGGATAACAAACACAGGAGGCTTTCCGTTGATATAAAATGATGTGTAGCCTACTACTCCAAGGTATATTTTAATTTTTTTAAATGAACACTCGGGCAATGTAGGTTAAATTCAGATCCATGTAACATTTCCTTCAAGAGGAACTACTTTTCTGCAGTTTGTTTCGTCATATTATGTCGTTTTTTAACCCCTTTGACAAAAGTTGCGCGCGCTATAAACATACAATGGGTGCGTGGTTATAACTGCTTTAATGTCCCAACAACATCCGGACTCTCGCTCCAAACTGTCCGGGGTTCACATCAAACAGCATTGAGCATCATGCAATGGTCCACACGTTAAGCCCTCACGACATAGGCCCAGCGCTGCAGCTTTGCGCTCGTTGCGCTCGTTGAGCTTCGCGCGACGGTTTGGGCACTCCGGTGCGATTAGCGTGTTGTCAACATGCCAACATGGATAATTTCCATTGAACGAGGAGGAAGACGTCTCTGACCAAGGACTGGATGAGGCTGGCGCCTGGCGTGCTGCTGTTCCCACTTGGTACCCAGTGGGGCCCCGGACCCCTATCCAGTGTAGGCCCCTATGTATAGAGTCTCTTTTGATTGGAATCCGTTTTGAACTGCTGACCGCGGATCTGCTTAACAACCATTCACTTTGGTTCTCAGAGCCCTACTTGGGTTCATCGAAGTTTAGAATAATGGCATTATTCTGATGAATAGCGTATTAGCATAATTCTGGAAACAGTCATGAGTCGCATATGCGTCTATTGCGATCGCCTGTGATGGTTCATTCAACAGGTGCACGGCCGAGCATAGAAACAGGGCCATTATACATTTCGACCGACGCATTCACAGTGTGCCAATCCCGTGGTCAGGCTGACCATGATGCATGGAAAATAACAAGACACTTGTGTTTATGCCGTTGTACTGAGATTAACCGGGCCTCTAATCCAATCGCGCCATCTGTCTTTCTATAGAAGAGCGTTTGCGTCGCTCTTGACTTGTCCTTTGTGTCTGTGTTATTATTTGCCATTGACCTGCAAGAAGTACTCTCCACGGAACATATGCAGCCTATATACACACACACAGACAGATTTACCTACATAAACACACGGTGAGATATAACTCTCTCTCTTGTCTTGAACGCAGTATATATTTATCTCTCTCTCGCGCCCTCTCCCTCTCCCCCTCCCTGCCTCGTCCCTCCCCCATATAGACGCCATTGGTTGTGGGCCATAATCTTCTAGAATATTCAGAGCTCAGAAGCATATTTGGGAGGGGAACTCAAATTATATTCCTAATATAACACACAAACACGTTTCCTCTGCAAAAAGTTTTGTCTTCATGCTGATCTGTGTGTTTGAGCCAGTTTGGTTTGGTAAAGCTACCATTTTAAGTGAATATTTCTGAGCTCACTTTAGTTGCATTTACCAGGGAATTAAGTAGGCCTAGTCCAAAATCAAGCCTGGCTACTTCATCTTCATAAACCCTTTGATAATAGTCATAAACTCAACTCCAGTGGTCTCTGATGCCCCGCTAGAGCCTATCCTGTGTGTGTGTGTGTGTGTGTGTGTGTGTGTGTGTGTGTGTGTGTGTGTGTGTGTGTGTGTGTGTGTGTGTGTGTGTGTGTGTGTGTGTGTGTGTGTGTGTGTGTGTGTGCGTGCACTGCTAGTGTATATGTGTGTGTGAACAGGCATGTTCACACGCACATGTCAATGATTGTGTGTAACAATGAACCCAAGACCGGATTGGGAGGAGACAGGGAGGGGCAGGCGGTTGTGGCGGTGGTCATCGTTGCCATAGCAACAGCATATTCAACCACTGGCTGCCGTGGTGTCAGAGCCGTGGGGTTAACAGGTGGGTTGACCCCGGCCCTCCAATCTCTTGCCTAACTAGATCACTAGAACTAGATCAAAAGCTGTAAGCAAGGCAAACTGCAGGGTTTTATTACTACCACAAGGGGGCGTTATTTCACTTCCAAATCCGGCATACTGTACATCGACCAGTGGGGTCTCAGCTGCATCCTAATCGGATTTATATCCTTCCTCAGTGATGTTCCCCCTCTGTCAATCTATCTACCATTTCTCTACTCTTGAAATTTGAGAGACGATACATTTTTTAAATATTAAAAAGTTTATTTGCAAGTCATAACAAAATAATCATCAGTAGTCATTAAAATATACTGCACACAATTGAACGAAGATGAATGTTTTTTGACAAGTAGATGCTTCGATGGAGAAAATAATTATTTTCTCCCTTCATGTTTAAAAGAAACACCTATATCATTACTGGCATTTTAAGATTACATTTTGAAAAGTGATATCAATATGAGGTCACTAAGTCAAGATTGTGAGAAATATTCGCCACAGCTTGTGTGTTTGCCTCTTTTAACCTCATCATTATCTCCATCACCACCCCCACAACCATGAATGATATTTGTGTTAAGTGCCTGTCAAGAAAAATTAAAACAAGGTAAAAAAAGATGTTCATTTAGTAAAGGGGACATGAAAAAGAGACGCAGAGGGAATTAATTGTGGACACCGGTGAACCCAACGTTAAAAAAAACAGTCTGAGGCTGAACTACAGAACGGAGCTCCTGGAAGACCCTGCGAGGAGACGTCCCTTTGACAGAACTACACTACAGCGACCTGGGAAAGGACTCTTTCAGCCTAAGGCCTGGGATCTCTGGCTGAGTAGGACCTCCACCACCTTGGGGTCTGCTAGGGTGGAGAGGTCGCCCAGGTCACTCTCGCTGCGGGCGATCTTCCTCAGGATCCTCCGCATGATCTTCCCTATAGAGACAGACTGGAGTCAGTGGTACCACAACGACAAACACTACAAAAACTACATTATTAAGCTTAATCACAGGGCTCTTCTCAATGCTGTGGAACACTCCGTTCACTTGCATGGGTCTTCCCGACTTACGGCGGTGAATTATTGTTCGATAATTGACCGTTGGTTATCATATAATGACCGCTGTCAAGGAAAGTTGTTTTTTTTGCCTCTGATTCACATCTTTCTTTTACTCTGCAAGTAGTCCGGCAATTGATCAACCCCAGCATATTCGGTTGCTAAGCAACGTCAACATCTTTGGCGGACTTTCTCAGCTGATCAACATTACGAATGGTAATTGTAAAAAGTCATTTTCTTCGTTTTGGCAAGTAGGCGTGTAATAAGCGGGATAATGTATAGAACGACGCCGGTCGTTATCGACAATAAGCGCCTTCAGGGCTTCTGCCTGGGCTTATTTTCCCGATAATGACCGGCATTCTATAAATGATCCCTTATGTAGTAAACAGGAAAAAAAAACAATACAGCTCGCATGCCAACACTATATAACGCTATATAGAACTATGCCAATAGGGGGCCCTCTAGGACTACAGAGATGGTGTACTACGCAATGGAAGCCCTAAAGAGCTTATGTTGTTCATTATGTTTGACAATAAAAATCCCCATATCATTATAGATATTGTCTGAATCTCATACGCTAATTCTTGTTGTTATGTCTTAAAAAAAAGTATGTATATATATATATATATATATATATATATATATATATATATCTATATATATATATATATATATCTATATATCTATATATCTATATCTATATCTATATATCTATATCTATATCATATCTATATATATATATATATATCTATATCTATATATATATATATATATATATATATATATATATTAATATATATATATATATTCAATGCAAAATACACAAGGGTTTTACTCATGTGAAACCCTACCTGAGCGAGTTTTTGGGAGTGCGGGGGCGTTCTGGATGAAGTCCGGTGTGGCGATCGGTCCAATCTTCTCTCTCACTGGAAAAGAAAACACACAAAGAGGTAAGTCACTCGAAATCTCCAACCACTCAAACCAGTACAATTCCAACGATCTGACCAGTGCCACCCAACCCAAAAGGTATCTGTTCCGTCCTCCCCAGCCTGTGCCCTCACCCAGCCTCTTCAGCTCCCCCTCCAGGGAGGGGGTGAACTCCAGGTGGTCCTTGAGGCTCACGAAGCAGTACAGGCACTCCCCTTTCACCTTGTGGGGCCGGCTCACCACCGCTGCCTCCGCGACCGACAGGTGGCCCATCAGGGCGGCCTCCACTTCCGCCGTGCTCATCAGGTGACCTGGGGGGCGGGGCCACAAGGGGAGGAGAACCGCTTAAAGGGGACATTTTCTATTACTTATGTTTTATTATATACCACCAGGTGGGAGTGGGATTAGCTGTTACAAGCCGTTTTGAAAATGTGCAGCTTCTGACATCACAGGTGGGCGTGTCCACCTAGATGTATGACGGAGAGATGAGCAATGTTTGCTACCGTCCACTGGGTGGGCTGGTGGACTGATCTATCCAGCACACATCTAGGTGAATACGCCCACCTGTGATGTCAGAAGCTGCACATTTTCAAAACGGCTTGTAATGGCTAATCACACTCACACCTGGTGGTATAATGTGTCCCCTTTAAAACACATCTTGGATAATGAACATGGTGACACAGTTAATCTAACAAGAAACAACGGCGACTCATGAAATAAACTACAAGATAAACATGCATAAACGGAGGCTCTCACAAGCCCACTTCCATATCCCAACTAGTCAATTGTGTGGGTTGATTTCTTCCCTGTATTTTGCTTGCGTGGCAACAAACAAATGATGTCAATTGTGTACACAAGGTTAAACAGTAGGCCTGATGGCGCTTGTACAATGGACTAGCATTGAGATAAGTATAACAAATACAATTAAATGCAAGGGCATACTTGACCAGTTGCATTGCATGTATTATTATAACAATAATGTGATTGATTGTTCAGGAACAACAATGAAATATGTGGCGCCATCCACCACTGTGAATACCTTCCAACCGCCCACCTCTAGCGACCCTCTCTCACTTATTAAACTGTTATTGTTAAGTCTGAATCCTTTATGACTTAGTCTGCATAATGTGTGACACATTATGGTTTATGGATTGTGTAAGCTGGATGTACAAACACAAGCGCTAAAGCCATCAGTGTGAAGAATATTGGAGCCTTTTGCGCATTGAATGTTTCTTTCTTTCCTTTGAGAGTATGTATACAATATTGACGAATAATTCAATTTAACTTAAAAGCTGAGTATAGTTTGTCATTGTGGATATGATTTTTCGTAAAGCTTTGACAGGTGATGCCTAGCCTTACATCGCCAGACCAATTTGCAAATGTTATGAGTCTGGAACCTGTTATTTTTCCATTTCCATGGAGCATTTACAATGGTGCCATCCAATTGGGTTCACCTACAACCAATCAGAGCATTGAAACCTGCTGTGACACAGCACAGCAGTGGCAGCCGTCTTTGTTGCTATTGAATATGTCTGGATGGCGCTCCTGTGTAGAGTTGTCATTTTAAACCTGTCCCATAATAGATAAATGAAGGTGATTGGGCCGACCCAGGCCAGGTCTGCTTGAATGGCGGCCTGACGCATATTCAGAGCACATATAACATTAGCTTGCAGATTTGTCTTGTTCTCAGGCTAGCTGATACCCAATGGAAGAATGTGATACCAAGTGACAACCAACATTTTTACGTCCATTGGCATGAAACATTCTAGCATTCAAATCACACAAATTATTGGACATGGCTTGGGCCAATCCTAACAGTAATCAAAGCTGGTTATTGCAAAACAATAACATTCATGATACAGTCTAAGCTAGTGGCACAAATACTTTAGTGGACTATGTCAGTATTACCTGATACGTTCAACATGTCGTCTATTCTGCCTGTGATCCAGTAATAACCGTCTTTATCTCGCCTGCAACCTGAGAAAGAGAGAGCAAGAGACAAAAATGCTTTTCCATCATTCCTTTCTCCATCAAGTTATCAGCCAATGAAAAACATATTCCATTTAAACTAGTCCGGTTGTTATGTTAATAAATGTATCTTGGATCCAAGTGCAAAATCTATATGCATGGTTGTTTGGTCCCCAGATCATGGGAGTGTGTAAACATTTTAAGGTAGATTTCCTCACACAACAGACGGAGTAGCATTTAGTATGTGTGTGTTTGACGTACCGTCACCAGTCACATAGAAGCCAGGGAATTTCTTGAAGTAAATGTTCTCAAAGCGCTCGTGGTTCTTGTACACCGTGCGCATGATTCCTGGCCACGGTCGCTTGAACACCTATAGAGAAAAGACAAAGCAAATGTTCCTTCTACCACATACAGTCTTGTGTCATTTGCAGCGAAATCCTTGTAATCATTGACATTTAGTCATGTTGTATCTTTGTGGCAGCAACAGTTCATGACTTTGAGTCTATTGGGATGATGGGGGTAAAATAATATTCCTATGTTTATAGGTCTTTATACGTATGTTTTGTGAACTTACCAGATAACCCTCAGCCTCTCCTTCCAGTTCCTCTCCGTGTTCGTTCAGGATGGCCGGTTCCACCCCAAAGAAAGGGAATGTCTGAAATGTGGCACAGGAATTATTATTATGACATCCCGTCAAGAATCTATTTTAACGTCCACACTGCATCGCTGGATGTCTCCAGACAATAACCCACAGCCGAGTGCCGAGTCCTTATGTTCTGATACAGAACGAAAGGAGAAGACCCCATCAAAACCATTTCAACTCCATGACCCACTAAAGAAAAACTACAAACATGGCGGCACGTCCAGTGGACGAAACTAAGACTGGACTAAGAGGCTGTTTGTGTCACTCACAGCCGATCCAGGTTTCAGAGGCGTGGCAGCGGGCAGCGGGGTCAGAACGTGACCTCCCTGGAAAGACAGGGGAATTAAATGACTGACAAGCAGCGACAAACGGCATTTTATGCTCATAACCAACACTGTATATTGTATGCGTACTAAATGCAAATACATGTAGGAAGACGTAATAACGTAATAATGATTTATGACGGCCCTGGGTTTGGCAACTAATGAATAAGATAAAGTGGTGAAACCCGTCTGTGGTGAAACATGGGTCACTGCGAACGCTGTTGGCAATAGGCCGCAATTGATAGCACTAAATATCCTACACTTAAGGGTTGATTATGGTTCCACGTTCACGCAACGCAAAGACCACGCAGACGCTTTGACGCAGTCCTGAACCTTTGTGGTTCTGCGCCGGGTTTTAGCAAGCGGACCAATCACAGCCCTTGCTGCTGCGTCGCCCTGAAGGAAGGTTACGATTTTTGCGAGGCGCACGTCAGGCCCTTGGGGTGGACGCAAGGAGGGACCGCAAGGAAGTAAGGTGTCCGTGACCCCCTTGCGTGGCGTGAACGTGGGACCATAAGCAGCCCTTTACCGTCTCTGTCTGCCAGAAGGTGTCGACCACGGGGCAGCGGCTTCGGCCGACCACCTCGTAGTACCAGTGCCACGCCTCTGGGTTGATGGGCTCTCCCACAGTACCCAGAATCCTCAGGCTGGAGAGGTCGTACCTAAAGGAAGCAGGACCAATAGAATCACTTTACGTCATCCAAGTATCCAGCCATCCCAGTCTTTGAATTTAAAGATGCAGTTTAAATAAGAAATGGAGTGTGATGAGGGGGTTAACCTGATCCAAACCTAACTTTGATTATAACTACTCAAATGGGCCACTACTAAGAACCTAAGTGGGTCCCTCCCCTTCGTTGGTGTGTGTGTGTGTGTGTGTGTGTGTGTGTGTGTGTGTGTGTGTGTGTGTGTGTGTGTCTGTGTCTGTGTCTGTGTCTGTGTGTGCGCGCCTTACTTCTCCACAGGCTCGTGTCCGTACTTCATCAGCAGGCGGAGGGCGGTGGGCGCCGTGTAGAACTTGGTCACTTTGTATTTCTCAATGAGCTCCCAGTAACGCCCTACGTGTGGGTGGACGGGGACGCCCCCAAACTACACACACACACACACACACACACGCACACGCACACGAAAACACACACACACGAAAACACACACACACGCACACGAAAACACACACACAAACACACACACACGCAATGACACAATGACACACCACAAGCATGTGCATAATTCAACAAGAACCCCATACAGCCTACATACACCACATGACCTATAAAAGGGCGCAGGGCCACTTGATCATCGTGAACTCCCCCAGTGTCACCGTGGGGGGGCCCCTCTCACCAGGACACTGGTGGCGCCGTTGGCCAGCGGGCCGTAGGTGATGTAGGAGTGGCCTGTGATCCAGCCAATGTCGGCGGTGCACCAGTACACGTCGTCATGGCGATGATCAAAGACACACTTGAAGGTCAGCGATGTGTAGAGCAGGTAGCCGGCCACCGTGTGGAGAACACCCTGTGTACGGTACACACACACACACGCCACACACACACAAAAACACACGCACAGACGCAAAGAAGCACATACCCATTCAAGGAAATGAATTAGTCAACTGACACAAAGAGCCCAGTGTGCGATATTATGACTCACTTCTCAGAATGGGAATGCCTGCCAGTATAAAACAATATAGCTCTATTTCAATTTGATTGTTGACAGCAGTCACAGCTAACCAAAACTGTTAAACCAAATTTTAACAAAGTGTTACTGAAGGCATGATGGCTTAAAATGTTTCAACACAGTATGTTCAGAATATTGATATGGTCAACTTAAATTGTCAAAGAATATCCATTCCGATGTTTGGCCATATGTAAGCCTGTCACCCTTAATGTGTAACATGACACAAACCACAACACGCTCACTGTGGAAGTAAAAAGTCATGGAAAGGACATGCCCCCTGTTGGCAAAAACGACTCAGAGTAAGGCCCTGTCTACACAATTTTTTGGTGAAACCAAAGTCTTGTGAGTAAGTCTTGTGAGTTTCGGCCGACCGTCCAGACGGAGCCGGCGAATTGGTGCCCGAAACCGCACATTTCTGAAACTATGTCCGAGGGTGGTTTCAAATCTATACGGACCTGTGCGGTTAGGGTTAGGATTCGTGTGTGAAACGCAAAAGATGACGTCATTAGCCCCCCCACCACCTGGGCGACGTCAGAGTTGCGTTGAATTTTTTATTAATTTTTTATTTATATTCTTTTTGTAGCTTTAACCGCATTTACATTTACATTTAGGGCATTTAGCAGACGCTTTATCCAAAGCGACTTACAATAAGTACATTTGTCATAAGAAGTGCATCAATATATCGCTGTCGGTACAGAATACAGCCCCTTGATAAATGTTATTACTAACTACATTAAAAAAATATTTCTGCTCAATTTAAAAGCGCCTTGAGTATTTACTACAGCGTATCTACAGCTCAATGCGGTTTCGCAATGACTCCTCCTTTATGGAGCTATTCCTGAACCGCATAAAACGAAACCGGATAGTTTTCGCCCCCTTCAGCCTGAATAGCTGGTGGAAACAATAGCATAATACAACATGAAAAACTGAAAACCCCACCGTGGTTGTGTTGTTCGTGTTGCCATGGCACCGGGTCAGGACCCAACCCAAGTGGTTATGATCTCCACCCATACATTGAGCACCACCGGGGGTGTTGGTATACGCTACCTTGGGCTTTCCGGTGGAGCCGCTGGTGTAGAGGATGAAGAGGGGATCCTCAGCATCCATCCACTCAGGGTCACACTCCTCCGGGACGTCCCGCATGGCCTCGTCCCACCACACGTCACACCCACTGTCCCAGGACGTCTGAGCAGAACACACGGAGACCCAGATATTCACCCTCAAAAATGCAGGCCTCTGTGTGTGTGTGTGTGTGTGTGTGTGTGTGTGTGTGTGTGTGTGTGTGTGTGTGTGTGTGTGTGTGTGTGTGTGTGTGTGTGTGTGTGTGTGCGTGTGTGTGCATGGCGTATTATCTTTTGCAACAATAGAAGTAAACATTACCAAATGCTACACATTTGACACTGACATCCGGTGCTTCCTCAATGCTAGTTCTCCAATTCCCCATCTGGGATCAATAAAGTATGATCTTATCATATCCTAAATGCAGTGAAGCTCCTCACAGACTACTTCCTGGCTGTGACCTGGCCAATGGAGCACAGGTGTGGACTGTTAGAAGAACACTCACCTGCAGTCCATTGCAGGCCCCTCCGTTTTGAGACCTGAGCCCCTGGTGTTTGACCACCAGACATTTTGTGACACAGGGCGATGATCTGCAACGAGATGAATATGTTTTGGTTCAACTCAAATGCGTCCAGACACCTATACACGCATCGATCTTTGCCAGCTAACTGGTAAGTGAACTGTACTATGTTGTATGGATCAAGAAATATCAAGGCCTCACTGTTCACAGCCAACAGTTTCTAGCAGGATAAATGTGGTTCGGCGAGCATGCGTCTTGGGAGAGCTGATGTTCACTGATGAGGTCAACAGCTCCATATGTGTGCGTGTGTTTGTGTGTGTGCTTGTGTGTGCTCATGCATGTGTGGTTGTGTTTGTGTGTGCATTGAAACTGTGCACACAGTGTGACTCATCGCGCCCGGGTCAGGTCCTGTTGTTGTTGGCGGAAGTAAGCAAACAGAGAGCTCCTTGTGGACACTGACCTCTCCATGCACTTCTCCAGAGCCTCATCTGCTATCTGTTTCAGGTTGACCAGTTTCTCTCCTCGGTATACACCGTCTGAGACATATCACCACAGCATCCATAGGAGAGAGAGGCAGCGGTGACCAGAAAAGGAAATGTTCACATAGCAAATATGTAAGTTCAGCGATAATATCTGCAGCAAGCAATGCATCTTCCATTGTTTTTACACTTTTAAGTAACGCTGACAAAATGGGGTCATGGGAACGAATTGTCCTATGAACAGTTCCTATGAACGACTCTTTGTACACAATGATTCAATGTTATAAATACATACTGTTTACTCAACACCATCACAGCCCTAACCCTCTAGTAAAGATTCTATCCGCTATCAAATTGCATTGACCGCAATTATTCGAACCGTGCCCCCCCTATATGGCCGATGTTACCAAAACCACTACGTCCACAGCTAACCGCTTTGATCCTATTCAGTAGATGACTCCCTCCTCCTGGTTCACTGCAGGCCCCAAAACACCCATTTGGGCCGTGTGCCTGTGAAAAGGGCTTGTGTGATAGTCTCAAGGCTTTTGTGTGAGGTGAGGAATTGGGATTGTAAAGTGTACCTGCTGTCACCAACACACAGCTCTGGGCGTCAACGATCCTCTCACACAAACTCTCAGAGGAGAAGCCTGCAAACTATGCACACACACACACACACACACACACACACACACACACACACACACACACACACACACACACACACACACACACACACACACACACACACACACACACACACACACACACACACACACACACACACACACACACACACACACACACACACACACACCAGAAAGGGAAGGAGAGAAGGGGAAGATATGACAGAGAAGCAGAGTTACTTTCAAGAGTTTCTGAGGTGCTTGCCTAGTAGGCATGTGCGTTCTGCTTCAGGTTTATATTTAATATTAATACTAAGACTATAATGTATCAAAATGGAGGACAGCGTTATGATTCCGGACTCAATGACGGGAGTGGCACAGCCTGCAGAGCATTAGCTATAAATATATATAAGATCTATGTTGTACTTTATATAACTCCAACTACATTTTCAGATGGTGGAGTAATTATTTTCTAGGAGTTGATACACTTCAAAGAGAGTTAGCATCTGCATATTAACAAGTCCTTGGATTTGCATAATAACGCCCTTTAACAAATGATGCTTCTCACCATGAAATCTAACACTAGGACACACACACCCACACCCACCCACACCCACACCCACACACACACACACACACACACACACACACACACACACACACACACACACACACCAGCCCCCGCATTAGTGAATTTACGAGCACAATGATCAAGGACAACCGGGGGATGCTAACATTTTAGCCTTTGGAAAAATAGCCCAGCATGCATGATAAAAATAAACCATACACGAGTAGCCAGCACATGGTTTAAGTGAAATGCTAAGCTGGACTTGGCTGTGGGTGGTTGAACAGCTATAATACTGTTAGTTTGCTAGCAAGATTCTTTCTGAAGATTGGATAGAAATGGCAAGCGTCTGACCCATATAGCTAGCTTATATTAGGACACCAGTGAAAGCATGTAGGGTTCTGCGTAAATGGTCCTAAATGACCATCAAGAGGTGATTACGCTCTAGGTTATAATCACATTATCACAGTCGATAGCCTATTTCCAATGGGAAATCTGGGTCAGTGAAACGAACACCGCTAACCTACTTCTGTCTCTCCTTGCCGAAAGAAAGGGGACCTCCCAACTCATTTGGGATTAGAGACAGAAGACACTGAATTTCCTGATCCCATTTGGGGCTGAACAATGAGATGAAAATATGTAGGAATGCATGAGTGAATTCTTGCTTTCATTTGTATCATGTATAATTCATTGAGTCATACTCTGATTTGGCGGGCATACATTTTAGGCCCTTTCATGAATAAGATGTAGCCTTTGAAATCTGTTACCTAATTGTGCTATCCTAATAACAGGTTGTGGTGCAGGGGTTAAGGGCTGATTATGGTTCCACGTTCACACAACGTAATGACCACACAGACACTTCGTCGCAGTCGTGAACCTTTATGGTTCTGCGTCGGGATTTAGTAAGCGGACCAATCACAGCCCTTGCTGCTGCGTCGCCTCGACGCAAGGTTAACATTTTTGGGAGGCGCACGTCAGGCCCTTGCGGTGGACGCAAGGAGGGTCCGCAAGTCCGTAACCCCCTTGTGTTGCGTGAATGTGGGACCATAATCAGCCCTTAAGGGGGCAGCAGGGGTGCTTGTTAGAAGAACTCACCACGATGGAGTGGACGGCTCCTATCCGGGCGCAGGCCAGCATGGTGTACACCAACTCTGGGATCATAGGAAGGTAGATAGCCACTCGATCCCCCTTTTTTACACCTGGATCCAGGAAACAAAGACACATACAAACAACACTACATGTTGAATGAAAACCATTGGCGGAAATTGCCGTTGAAATTAAATGGTTCTGTTGCGGAAAGGGACTTATTTGATAATATTTGCAAAATGATTGGGCTCTCTAACCATGCTACAATACAGTAGTATTAAATTATCCTTGAAATGAAACATCTAATATTGAGGAATGGGGAGTGTAGTCCCTTCTCCTTACCCAACTTCTTCAGGACATTGGCACACCTGCACACCTGACCCAACATCTGGCCATAGGTGATGACCATGGTCTGGTCGGGAGAGTTCCCCTCCCTGGGAGGACAAAGCCACAAAAATACAACCATAAACCAATAATAATAGGACATGAAGTGACGTATTGTGTCTGTGTTACCTAATGTAAAGCTAGGTTCCCATTCATCCTTGCGTATACATGCCACTGACTAGGTCGACAGCAAATTGGTAATAACACAGCAAATCTAGAAAGGACTTTTGCTTCATAGAAAGAGATATTGTGTCCCAACCAGCGGCTCTATGCCTATATTAGGTTTGGATACTTGACAGTGTGAGTGTTTCTGCATCCACCCAGGCCTGTAGTCAAACTGGCAACCTGCCTGCTGCTAAACTTGACTCTGACACTGGTACCCCCCTTTGGCAACCATCTACAAGCTGGTACAACCAGCTGATAACAGCTGGGATACGATTTACTGCTAATCCCTCAATGCAGTGCAATAAGGAAGCACTACTACTGTAAAAAAAGAAGAAGAAAAAAAGACACACACACACACACAGATAGCTTTATTCTCTACATTTAAAAAGATGCTTCTTATTCAAAGCCCCCCTTTAATGCCCTTATCTTCATACCATCAATGCCAACAGATAGCATACAAATAACCTCTCTGACAAGGCTAAAACATGAACAAATATTTTAGTACCAGCAATAGACACTACCTCACATTCTCAAGTTAATGATTAATCCCCTAAAGTTTATTGGAAGCAGTTGAAAGGAAATGCATTTTATAGCCAGAATAGCTCAGTTCATTTGACACTTTAAGATGTTCAGGAACTTCATAATTTGAGAGAGTATAGTGGACTTTATCCAACCAAAGGAACTCATAAGAGCCACCTTTGTCTTCTGTTTCTACAGACCTCTAATGTTGAGGTCATTACATACAATTTCACACCATGTTTTTTTTTGAGGAGGGTTTAATCCTCGAAAAGCATTCTTGTACGGTCTCTCCACTATGTGCAGACAGTATACTGAAGCCCAATAAAAACATATATCCTGTAAACATTAGGGGAACACTATAGGGTAATTTGTGTTAGAAATAGCAGACATTTTTCTTGCAAAGGTGCTGCTTCAAAGGGTTTTGTTAAAATGTTCATTCATTCTCAAAATCAAATTTGAAGGATTTATGCAAGTGAAGCAAGAACGACCAATGAAAGAAGATAGGACTCAGTGACGACACAGAAGAGATGGCGTGACATAAGGGCTGCTTTGGAGTGCAGCCAGTCACTACGTCATGTGGGTTTAGGTTGTCCGAGTTCCTATTTTAATCATTAGCTCATTAACGTCATTGTGGCGGAACCATTTATTGATGCCTCGGATGTTAAATATTTCCCCATTTGAATAAAACAATGAACGTACTAAAAGTACAGGCTATGATAACACAGGGTGGGTGGTCTTGGGTTGTTATACAACAACCTTTGTTAAAGGGCAATCTAATATTTGTGGATGCAAGGCAAGACCAGATATACATCTATTTCAATGACAATTCAATCATTCAATTGTAAGCATTAAAATGGGCTTCTTTATAGCTGGAAAATCCTGAGCAACATAGAGATGTCATGGAGGTTAACTGGGATGAATGGATTCATGCCACAGTTCTTAGAGTCAGCGTACACTTAGGCCCATGTATTTCATGTATAGCATCAAATGCCTTTCGTCAGCAATGATGATACACAGTGGTTTCATCTGTCCCCTACCCATGATGCTTACCAGTAGTAGGCTACCTTTTCACCCAGGTTCTTGTCTCTCACGTTCCTGTCCAGGACGTTGTAGCAGATGTTGGTTTTTGCTCCCTCCATGAATTTGATGAAAATGTTGCCTTTAGTCACGTCAAAGTTGTGCTGCATTATTGGTCCTGTTGCTGGCTTCTTCCAAAAAAACTCATCCGCGATCCCTTTCCAGAAGGCTATAGTGAGGAAAGACATTTTAAAGTGATAGTGGTGCTGGTGATCCTGGATCCAAATAGTTCACTATAACGCAAGTTAGAGATCCACACAGACTTACACATGTTGAAAGACAAAAACACACGAAAACATGCCCGAAACAGACGGAGATGTATGCACAGATAGCAGCAGTGTTTATCCCAGAAACACACACACACACACACACACACACACACACACACACACACACACACACACACACACACACACACACACACACACACACACACACACACACACACACACAGGCAACACCACTAATGTATGAGACATACCGTCTGGATTCTCCACAGACTTTCTGTAAAGTTCCAGATAGGAGTTGAAATCAGGCACATGTGCATCTTTCTGCAAGTCAAGCGGAGGATGATACATTTTTTCCTCGATATAACGAGAACCAGGAATAACCATGTTGAGGAGACAGACTTCTGGCCGATCTACAGATCATCTAATGATGCGCTGCAAGAGGGGTAAGTCCGATGTCACTGTGGATTTGACCGTCCTCCTGGGCCAATGTAAGAACACTTCAGGGGCCCGCGTACTGAAAGGCAACTGTTCACTGGAGACACACCTTGAATCCGTCGGCCGAGCCTCTTCCAGTCTGCTCAGCTCCAATAGAACCAATGAATCTCGCAGCGTTCGGCACTCCTACTTTTTCATTGGTTGAACAGTCCCTGGTCTGTTTATCACATTATGTTTTATATTCGGAAGAAGGAGGTTTGTAAGCAGATGAATGGTTGGGATTCAAAGTGTTGACACTCTGGGAATGGTCGTCCTAGTCAAATAAAAGATTAACGAAACAGAGAGCTGTAACACAATTTCCTGAGTAGGCTTCTGTTAATAACTCCCACTAAACATAGATACCATCTGTCAATAACAGACATACCCTGTAATAAATAAAAAGATCGCTGCAGCTTTTGTAATCGTGTAAAATAGATTTAGATTTTACATTGTCAATGTTGAACGATGAGGGTCACGTTCATATTCAAATATGAATGATACATTATTATTATTATTATTATTATTATTATTATTATTATCTACCAATGAAATAGACATGTATACACATACTTCTTGAATTTAGGTAATAATACTAGTCGTATCAGTAATGTGTTTATCTCAGTTTTTCTATCAGTGATCCATTGGTTGTGCCAGTGACGTTGCACCGATTACCAGACCTGAATAATCAAGATCGATCGCAGTTTGTATGTTGTGGTCGGCCATTGCAGTCCCGTGTCAGCGTTAGCACGTCGGGACAAAAACTTATCAACATGTTTTTGTCTTCTGCTATTCGATCTGCGGTTTCGCAAACGGTACGGATTCTGTACTCCATTTATATTACGTTAATCACGATAGATATTAAGACTTTAAACCTCGTCCTGTAAGATGTATAGGCTAGGACATGTCACAAGGGCAAGTTGTGCAGGCCGCTATCGTTAGCCAATGTTAGCAAGGAAGCTAGGTTACCTTGCAAGCTGACACACTGGCAGAATAAAATATGGTTATACTTGGAAGCACTTTTGCTAATTGTGATGACAATAACATGTTTACAGTATTGCCCTTTTGAGATTTCGATATCTTGTGAAGGGGAGTATTTCATAGGAGGACAAACATTGTGATTGAATGTAGATAAAAATAACCTAATGATATCAATATTGATTATCTTCATTTTTGGCATACGAATTACAAAATCGGACAATGTGTGAGTCACCTATGTCAGATATTGACTATGACAGCCTTATGTGACCAAACACTAGTAATATACCATGCTACTGGTCACGTAACCATCACATTGAAAACAATGAAGTGTCACACAACCTTCGAAGGATATAGACGGTGCATCTAAACAAATTCATTCATATCCAAATTTCAAGTTACCATTACACATATGCATGACTTTAATATTATACAGTATATTTTTGGTACAATAATAACCAAAGCGCATCGATCTAAAGGCATTCAGTGTTTCTCATTGTCACTGATGGAGACATTCAATTCAATGTTGCCAATGGTTAGTGTACCATGTTTTAGCCAAATAAGGTTGCCTAAATTGTACTGTAATTTTCTATAAATAAGTGTTAGCAAATTTTTCATCTGTTTTTTCTGTAAAGTGGATATGATTATCTTTTGGATACTGCCAGCTGTACAGCAAGTTTACTGCGATGTGATTAAACGAGACCTATTTTCCATGTTAACAGGCGAGGCAGGTAAGAGGTCTGCATCGTTCTGCTGCACGTGCAGGAGCAGGGGGCATCTTTGTGGTAAGTCAGTGTCTCTGCTGAAATGGGCAGATTTATATATTTGTATTTAAATGTTCCTTCCATCTCTTTGAAATGCGGTCAAGTTCATTGGATGGTTGTACTGTTTACACTGAAAGGGGTTGCCTCTGACTTTTGTTGTACTAAAAATAGAATAGTCTATATATATTTCTGCAGTATTTTCTTAATATTTATTTATCCATTGATCTTGGAATGACATTGTACTGTACTGTCATAGTGTGTCTCTAAACTTTCTATTGGTAAATTAATTTTAATGTATTTATTTTGGTCAGCTTCAAAGGTACTGCTTTCTTAAAGGTAGTAAAAGTAAAAGTAGCTCTACAGAGCTGCAACAGTATGTCATGGAAAATTGCCATGAGAACAGTCCCTCGATGACACAATGTGTTTGAACCTGCCCCAAAGGAGACTTGCCGATTGTTTTGTCTTTTCCTTCACGATTTTGAATGTGAGAGTAATCATGTTCACACGTGTTGGTGTTGAACTTCCTATCAAAGAAATTAAATGCAAATTGAGGTCGGTAGGACTGTTCATCGATGAAAATTAGCTTTTTCCATTTACTCACAAGGGGGCAGTGTGCAGAGAGGAATACTTAAAAATACATACTGTACATTGCCTGTCATCTGTGGTGAGGGTTTTGTTCATGGTTGGAAACCACACCTGGCCTGCTCAAGCCACACATATAACCCTACATATATTGAATTAAAAAAACTCCAAACCCAGCTGTCTACACCCAGCAATATCAAATTCAAAAGAAAAAAATGGTTTATTCACTATTTACAAATAGAAATGTGTGTAACTAACAATTCTTAACCATTTAATTCCAGCACAGGGACACCGCAGACAACAACCCTGATACCCCTTTTGAATTCACTGCGGAGAACCTAAAGGTATGTTAGATGTAAAATATAAATGACTCTTTAATCAAGGGTAATTGTTATTTAAGAGTGCTGTATAGTTGAAATTAATAAAGAAACAGTTCTCCTGATTGTTATGTAATTCTACATTATTTATAATTTTTTCCCAATGTCTTTCTCCCCTAGAGAATTGATGCGATCATCTCTATGTACCCAGTGGGTCACAAGCAGGCAGCCACTATTCCAGTTCTGGATTTAGCCCAGAGGCAACATGGATGGCTACCCATCTCTGCCATGAACAAGGTACGGCTGTTCCTAATCAAGTCTCTTGGCTGTCCGGTACATGCTGTTCTTTTGTTCCCAGAATCCCATCCAATGTTAATTTCCGATTCAATAATGCTCTTATAATGTAGACAATCACACAGATAGATATGTGAACTAGCTGTCACCACAACAATGTGTTTTCTTAGGTGCGATTAAAACAGGAATAATTTGATTGGGCCTGAACGTGTTCAATAATACCATTGCAATAATCAAATCTCTGTGCAAATTGACTTTATTGAAAATGTTGGATTAAATATTCATAGTTTCTTTAGGATAGATGGACAAATGGAACTACCAATAGCAATTTCCTGGCCTGGAACGACCAAACAACTCAGACAAATGACATTTCTGCAATTGGAATGTTTGTCTGAAGCGAGACCCCTAGGTGCCCTCGTTCTTTTCAGAGCACTAAAGTAATGATTTGAGTGCATGTTTTGGTGCAGGTTGCAGAGGTGCTGGAAGTCGCTCCGATGAGAGTGTATGAGGTGGCGACGTTCTACACCATGTTCCTGCGTCAGCCGGTGGGGAAGTACTTCATCCAGATCTGCACCACGACCCCCTGCATGCTCTGCAACTCCGACAGCATCCTGGAGGCCCTCAAAACCAAACTGGGTAACCAAACTGGCTCACCGTATCAAAATAAGGACCCCGACAGAAAAGACCAACATGCCTTCTTATAGGTTCTTTGAGATTGAGGACAGATGTGCACATTTACAGCTGCATCATCGTCCTACTTTTTTTGAGCACTTGACGGTTGTTTTTAAGTAAAAAGGTATTACACGCCTGGTCTGAATCCAGAAACTAGCGATAATTGTGTCAGTGGTTAACAATGGAAGCTAATGTCAAATCCTATTAAGAGTAAAAAAAACAACCCACACATACAGATACTGTGGTGCTTGGTAATTTATTTCCCCGCGCCCCAGGTAATTGAATTCACTCAACAAAGGATGAAGTGGACTAGCTTTGCTGATGTGACATATTGTTATTCAGCCACAGTGGATGGTCTACTTCGGTTTCAAAACACTACAATAGATTTGCATAAAATGATTGAAGGGCTTTCATTGTGAAATAGGGGAGCTGATTCAGGGACCATAAATGGAATGAGAGAGCCCTAAACATGGCCACAATAACAACACTTCGAAAAGTACAAGTGACAAACCCTGCAAACATATCTCCACACTAAGAATTTAATGTACCCTGTTCAGCTAGAATTAACTTTAAATCTGATACCTTGGTCCATTCCTCTGTCCCCCCCCCCCCCCCCCCCCCCCCCCCCCCCCCCCCCCCCCCAAAGTTATTGCAATCATCACATCGCACTAGGGCTTTGCAGAATGGAAACTGTATGGCCACATGTATCCAATAACCATGGCATAAATGTACATCATATGTCCTTAGGAATTCAATATACACTTCCTATTGAATTTGTGATGTTTTTAGATTATTAGCATGATTGGCTTAATTGAAGTCCCTCATTTGCAGTGTGATTGGAGACTAAACATAGGGGCCTGTGTTTTCAATGTCTTCTCCAGGTATCAAGGTGGGGGAGACTACACCCGACAAGATGTTCACCCTCATTGAGGTTGAATGTCTGGGTGCTTGTGTGAACGCTCCCATGGTTCAAATCAATGACAACTACTATGTGAGTATTCCCTGCCTGTACCACTCTGTGCACCCTATGCACAGAGTGGTAGAGGCTCATATAAAATGGTTCGTATATCATGTTTGATATTTTTAGAAGATCCAACGGGTAGCAACAGCCATTCATTGTATCTGGGTTACGTAGGCACCCTTTTGTCCGATTGAAGGATTATGGTCTGGCGTTCTCTATATGCTATAAGCGATCCAATATAACTAATGGAAGTCTCAATGAGATCCCCATGTTCAGATTAACAAAGCTCAGGAGCAATGAAAAAAAGGCAAACCGCTAGTAAAAACAGTCAGTGTTTCCTTTTCGAGGATTTGATAACACTATGGTGTAGTATCATACTCCTGTGTCCTGTACGTGTTCGCCATCTACCCTTGGATGCCATCTCTTTCTACATCCATTTAACGGTAGCAGTCGGCTGGGCGATAAGTGGCAAACTTTATGGCTAACTAATCTCCTTACCACTGTGTGTTAGACCATGACTTGTGGTCCCAATACCCCCTTGATGAAACCCTGGGGAGGGCATAAACGGTGCCCCGCGGCCTCTTTAATTCCCCATTGGACAGAAAATATCCCATATCCCGTCCATCAGGGACATTTTGAGGCAATAACAAATCTACCCGCATCTATATTTAAACACTCAGAAGAGAGCGCGCGCATTAGCCCTAACTTGCTGTTCTGTGTTGCCTAGATTGCAATGTTTTCCTTGCGGCAGTGTATTTGCCTCCTTTGCCCCATTGTTCGTGTCATCAACGATCAATCTTTTTTCTTTGCATCCAGGAGGACCTCACTGCCGAGGACATGGATCACATTATTGACGAACTTAAGGCTGGGAGGGTGCCGCCACCTGGGCCAAGGTAATTCCCAACAACAATTTTAGTTCCAATCAAATAATGTCTTGCTACAGCTATTGTTTTTTCTTTTCTTATTCACATTTATATTTTTGTTGCCCGTTAGGAATGGTCGTTTCTCCTGTGAGCCTGCCGGGGGTCTAACTTCTCTGACTGAACCGCCACCCGGGCCGGGGGTCGGTGTGAGAGCAGACCTCTAAACACGGATGGCCGCATCAACCAATCCCTAGACTGATATGTTTTATGATTGCATATGTAAATAAAATATTAATGTATCTGTACATGGCTCTCTGTGTCACTCAATGATTCAGCATATTGCAATATCATAAAGAGGTCTGTGCTTTAAATGTTCGAAATGCTACTTGTGATGCAGTATTGCATTACAATGCAATGCACATGTATTTGCATTCTCAACGCCAGGCCGAAGCAGCCACCCAGCTTATTTTCATCCCACCACGGAGGTTTATGCGTGTCTAGTCGATGCCCCTCCCCCACCCCGATTTCCTCTTGTGATTTCAAGCTTGTTCTGCAACAAATATAACTTAGCGCATGCGCAAAGTAACCGCCGCTGGTGAAAATGTCACTGCGCCACCAACACAGAAATACCCGGCTGAATGTAGGCTACGTTTCAGGCTGCAAGATACTAGCCGTGTTTAATAATGGCTTTAGGTGTCAAAAACATTTTATATTGCTTACACGCGTGATAACGTTGCTACTGGCCGGAGCAGCGGAAAAGATGACGTCAAGTGCTCATTTACAACCACGTTACAACGAGGTATTTAACCAACAGCTATTCGGAAGCTACATTCTACAAGTTATGGTTAAACAAAAAGCACAAACGATGTCACCTTAACATTTTGACATTTAATAACCACAATTGGAGTTAAATTGTGAGACATACCATCTACATCCCGCAGACGAGGTCCTTATAAGCTAGATGAGGCTCAAACTACCACGTGACTCCTTTCGACCAATCAGAGCGTCGGTTGCATGTTTTGCTAGGCTTTTCTTGGAGACGACGGTCGACGAACGACTGGGATGTTTTCAAACCAGCAATGAACGTCATACAGCCGTAGGGTACGGTTAACGTCCAGTATTTAGAACATATCAGTTTGTATTGCGTACTATACGTTTACTATCGAGTCCGAATGAGTTGGCGGAAGCGCATGAATCATTTTAAAGGTAAGAATGAAATCAAGACTTGTTACTTGCGGGGCTAGGATCATAGGAGGAATCCCAGTTAGCCATCTGGCTAGTTTTACAGCGAGCGGGCTAACGCTAGCGAGCTAACTTTGACGTAAACTGCGTACAAAAATGCAATGTTGTGTGTTTGCGTGGGTTCGGTTTAGTTTTGGTGCCACGTGCGTTATACACCTCGGGTGATCTTTACTTCAATGTGACCCATCGATCTTAACTCATGAACGTCTACCCGCTGGTTTAAAAACGTGAGGATATAGGAACACTTTGAAACGTGCGCCGCCAAATGTCGACAGTGGAGTGCACTGGGTAGCCTCAGTCAGCGGGCTGTGTAGGCTTGAAAACACTACATGAGAACCCGCTAGCTAGCTGCGTTAGCCGCTGGGGAGGGGGCTGCAGTGGGCTTTTGTTTCGGGCTGTTTTGTTCTCTTCTGAAATATGCCAAATGAACGTTTCACATGATGTGGACTGTTGGGTCATTGAACGCCGCTCGCTTATCCACGGAGAAATACGCGTCAAACGTTATTCCACGACGCAACGTTAACGCTGGCGCCTTGTGTTTGCGTATGCAAGCGATAGCTCACGTTTACAGAGCATTTTTAGCGCTCAGTAATTCACACCGCTGGTTGTAGACATGACAAGCTGGCACGGAGGAAATCCAATCCTAGTTATCGTTGATCGTTTTATTTGTGATAGATGTAGAAAGCATAACACGATGAACTGTGGATCAAGGAATGCTATGGTTAACTTTTGGTTTTGGCTTTCATGTAGGAGAGTAATGCTTTAGCGCGACCTTCTTGGGGGTGTGTTACTGATACAAAAGCTGTCTGTTTTACATGGCCGTCTGTTCGGTAACCACTCCGAACGTAACCTGACCGGTTTAACGTGGGACATAACGATTATGCAGGCATTTATTTTCAAAGGGGAATAATAGAACAAAACCATATAACATATAGTGAACCCATATCAAATCCATGATGAAAGCATGATCCTTAATTATAAATCGACATTTAACGTCATTCATGAAACAAGTGGGATAATTATGTCCAGGACCAACTGAACACGTGAACTGAATTGCGTCATTTAATAATTTACTAACATTAACGTTGATAATATCTTTGTGTTACATAAAAGCGCAGCACGCTCGACTCAATTCAAATATAAAGTAGAGGTAACGTTGTCGGACAAGGGAATTGTATTGTCAGTAGGATTGGCCAAATACCAAAAAACATCTGCATACCAACTTTCAAGTGGAAGCATGACCGATCCTTATTCGGTTTATAGTCTAGGCTGAATTTATATCTAGTATTTGAATGAGGCATACATTCAGGTTCATTATTCTGGAGCTCGTCATAATTTCAACGTTTCTTTTGTTTGAGCTATGATGTTTACGTTTTTGCATTTGATAACTCATTGAAGAGTTGCTTATTTCCCCTTGAATTTGTGGCTAGGGAGGGACAATTTACTTCTGACGTGTTTGCTTTACATATCACATTTGCTAGCATCAATTAGTACTTTGATGGCGCAAGCCCTCTTCTGAGAGATCAGTGGCATTACGGCCCCCCCCATCACATAATGTTGACATAGTCCATATGGAAATTAATATTGAGTGCTAACTGGCTGATGTCCATCTTTTTTTGGTATCTGTAGCATTTATTCGCTAGGATTGCACCATTTCTATCGGTGTGTTGTCCAGAATAATCAATGAAACCAGACTAGTATAATCTGTTTAGTAATGGGGAAATGGACATATGGTCATTTATATATGTGGTAAATGAAAGTGGTTATTATGCTTTCTTTTGTATTGGGTGCAGTGGATATCCGTAATCAAAATATTGCAACCAAATATATCTATTCATCTTTCTACAGCTTGGTTTGGCAATAGCAAATCCGGGGTTGTAAACAAGCCCTGCTTATCCTGGTAGTTTCCTAAACTGAAATCTGCCTCGCAACGGCTTAACACGGATGATCCGGAAGATATATTTTTGATGACCAAAGCAACCGGACGACTCTGACCTGCTTTACTCTCTCTTTGGACCATTATTGAAGTCTGCCACACAGAAAGTGTTGATTTAGTGTTTTTGTATTTTATAATTTGGGATGATGCAAGCATAAAAGGAAGGACATGACTAAACTAGTGACTTGTCTGACGAGTTATACTCTAAACTAGCACAAATCACGTTGGATCTTTCTTTCAGAAAACGACGATGCTTTAACAGGTTTATCGAATTGTTAAATCAGGGACCAAGCTCAATGCTAAAATCCTTTCCTCCATGACTGCATCCCTTCTTATGCAGAGTAATACGATGGCCATGCCTTTCCTCCGTACAGCATCTTTTGTACTTGAGAAGAGGATCAGCCTTTAATGTGTTCTGTGCAGGCAGGTTACCCATCTCAAGCTTGGTTTGTATTTGACGGAGAGGGACCATGTTTTGCGGGTCTTAATAAAATGAGCAGCAACACTGCATCTCACACACCCTGAATTCTGATTGCTGCTAATGAGGTTCTAGTACAGTTTACTAGACTGCATCATGCTACAAGTTCCTCGTTTTCATGCTCCAAGACGCATGACCACATTTGATATTTTTATGTTCCGGGGAAACCCCTCCAAACCGTTACCGTTTTGTATTCGTTACACAGCCTGACATTTAGGTACATGCTCTACCAGTACCTAATTGTGTGGGTGATGACACCTCACCCACATTGTTTGTACATTGTTTGGGCATTGAAGCCATGCAGTAGTCCATCCAATTTAAGTCTGTTATTTTTTGTGTGCATCAATTCATTGGCAGGAAAGCTTTTATCTAATTTAGTAGCACCAATGGCAATTTGATTATATCTGAGCTTGCAGCACATTATGATAAGAAATATAATTCAATCATCTAAAGGTTTGCACATTAGTAGTAACCAATACCATGCTCTATGCACCTCAAAACCAGCAGTAAGAACGTAATATCCTCTTATCAGGGAATTGTAAATGCAGTTTGTTGCTACTTGCTACTTGAGATCTCAGATTAGTGTTCATTCTAAAAATGATGAGTTGGTTACGATAAATTATACTGTAAAATATTCCCTCTTAATAAACAATTCCCCTTCAGAGCTGCTAAACCAATCTTCGTAAACCATTTCATTCAGTTTGTAATGCATTGCAATATGAATAGAAGCATTTCTTTAAAAAAAAGAAAGAAATTTTTTTCATATGGCCTGGACAAAGGCATCATGTATTTTCTAACTGCTCCCGTTTGTATGCATGACGACCTTCCATCTGCATGGTATTATTTTGAATGGCAGTTGTATGACCCCCCCCCACCCCCACCCCCTCATTGCTGAAGGTTAAAACGAGCAGAGCAAGTGGGGTTCATGCCCCGTGCTAGGGGAGTGATAATTAATGAGGACTTTAAGTCACTTTTTGTGAATGAGCAGCTTGGAGAAATGCGGGTTACTCAATGAAAAAGTAGAAATTCGTGAACAATGGGCTTCACTACTGCAATCTTTTTCACCCAAAGTTTACTGATGGCAAAGACAAGCCATTTCCTGTTTAGTTTGGATTTGTTTCTCCTTGAATGACCATACTCGACAACCTCCTCAAACACAAAACACACACTTGAGAGGATCACAGCAGTGTTCATAGGTCCCGGGTCCTTTTGCTAGTGTTGCTTTGTGTGATTTTACTCTTGACCTCGATATACTCCAATCATAGGGTTGCATTTATGTTTTGTTGTTGTTTGTGTTTTCCATCGTGGTGCCACTCTATGTGTGCGTGACGCTGAGCGCTGCAGCAGCAGCATCATCGCAAGGCCCTCTGGCTCAGCATGCAGAGCCACCCGGGCGGCCCCACGCGGTGTGTATGTGTGTGTGATACTATCTCCATGTCACCACCCTCGATAAGCTGTGACAGGTGTAGAGGGAGCAAGTCGAATGCCACAACCCAGGTCCACACAACAGTCCCCCGTTATACGCATGAACGTCACATTCGACTGCAGATGGTTGGTTGTACAGACACCCAATATGTTTGGGGACACCCTGTAGTAGTATTAACACTATGGTAGTAAAAAAAAAAACTTGTGCCGGTACTCATCTTGATTGCTTGATTCCCTTGATTGCTCCCTGTTTAACTTGTACCACGCAAGCTGTTGTTCGTAGGGTTGCTCTTGCTACACCATGCGTTTGACGCCGTCTGCTGTTTGAATGGGACAGTGTTTTGCCAGTCATGCTGTTCACGTGAGGGCCAGGGTTGTAATCTGAGGCCCGTCGTGTGCAGAAGAAGACCAACGCCTAGGTCCCAACCTTTGCTCCTATCCCCACCCCCTCCCCCGGCTTCCCACTCCCTCCCCTCCTTTTGTAGCCCATAATCGCAAGTAAAGACTTCATTGTTCTGGTCCGGTGCTTGGGTATCTGATCATTAACCTACATTTAAAGCGTTTGCGGTACACTTCTTAAGGTTCACACAGCCTCTCTCTCTCTCTCTCTTCTGGGTTGGCTCAACGGTCGCTGCAGTGTCACGGCCTGGACAGAGCCAGAGGATTGGGCTGCTGTTGTAGTTAACCCTATCTGCGGCTCCTTGCACGAATACTAAGGGCTGATTTTAGCGTGGCTTTGATGTTTGTGTGGGGCCCCTGGCCAAACGACTAGGGCTTGTCGTTTTTATTTATTTTTTACGGGGTATTTCAGTTTTATGGGAAGCTTTTAAGTGATTGCTGAGACTGGTCCACAGCACTCTCTTATGTAAGAATACGCATTTAGGCCACATTAAAGTGCATTATGTCTGACTCTTAGAAGGGCTTAATGCTTGGGGATTATTATAAATAATACTGGAGAATGTGGTGTGTTTGGATCGACTTAACTTTCAGCCATTAATAAATAAGCTGTCTTCATGTTGGAGTCCGGTTAAAAACAAGTTTAGCATTTTTAGTTTTTTTACAAACGTTTTTAACCTATATTTTTCTCACTGACACTTTGCTCATTAAGAGGGTACCTCTTCATGTTTGGAACGACGCTTGCATGTGAAAATGCTTTGCTGGAACAGCCAGCAGGTCCTGCTGATTGCCTGTCCGGCCCTGAAGGGGGGTGGGGGGGGGCCAGTCAGGCCGCTGTGTGTCTGGGGAATAATGTAGGAGCCTGGGTTCGGAGAAGTGGTGCTTATGACCGCCATGTATAGTACCACTCTAGCCAAAATGGCGTGGTTTGTTTATGCGTCCTGGCGACTGACTGGCACACTGGCCAGACAAGCTGGTGGCCGGGGCTGTGCTCCAGTCCGTCTGGAGGTCATTCTGGCAAGAGGGGAACAGATGCCTCCGGGACAATGCTGTCACTCTGTTATGTTTTTGGCGTCTGCAAATTAAGGCTCTATTGCATCATGGCCTGACATTTATACGACGGGCCGGGAGGCGGCGAGGAGGAGTGTATTTTGGGTTACGGAGGGCAGATGGTGATTAAACCGGACAAGGCGGACAGTCTTTCTATGTTTCTCTCCTGCTGCATTGTCTCGCTAAATAATGGATTCTTTTTGATGACCATTTTGATCTTTAAAATCGGCATTAAACAGGCTTGTAGCGCCATCTTGTTGATTTGCATTTCACAACCCTTCATTGCCACTGTTATTTTTTCCTAACACGTCTGTTAAGTAGATGGGCCAGAGGAAGTAAACAAAGGCCTGTGCATGCACCCTGCCCTCGTTACACACACATCAGCCACGTTGTTGCTAATGTTTACACGGATGGCTAAACAAATGAATATGATCTCCGAGTTGCGTTTCCTTCTTCACACCCTTTCACCTGCAAGCCTCTGCGTAGTTCAGATGTGCTTTTTGACGACCATCAAAATCCACTGCATAAAAGGTGATTGTTTATCTGCAGCTTCCTAGATAGACTTGCTTGTAAGCATTTGAAAGCATTTCCTTTTGGGAGTAAGCTTTGTAATGTGGCAAGAAGTCCTTGTTTTTAATTCTTCATAATGCCACAAAGGACAGCTAGCCCAGCTGTGTTCTCCTTTACTACTATTGGCACCTGGTCCACACTAATACTTGAGGGACATTGTCCACATGCTCAAGCATAAGACCCCCCTCCCCACCATTTGCCCACCGGAAAATAACCGGAGCAGACAGTGCCTGGCACACTACATGAACGTGACATGCATGCTCTTGCAGCCGTGTGTGGGAGAATGCAGAGAGATCCAGAGATGGCTCAGCCTCTCCGCTGGGTATTATTGTCTGTGTGCCCCCGTCTCATGCTGTCTCAGGAATCAGGCCCTGGCTCCTGGCTTTGTCCTGCTCCTCATTACGGGGGTTGTGCTGGAGGCGTGGTGATGTCTGAGGAGGAGGAGGAGGAGGAGGAGACAGAGGCTGGGAGTGAGAGCGCAGCTGAAAGAAACCCCCCTCCACCCGTCTCTCGCCTCCCCTCCCTTCCCCTCCCCGTCATTTAGCCTGACAGGGCGCAGGGCTGTGCACACGTGATCTGCTGTTTAGTGTCGCAGCCAGTGCAGCCACTCTCTGTGAGCGCATTACACAATCTGCTCGCCTTCCCCTTTGTAAAGCCCGGCGAGGCTCTCTGGACGAACCCTGCCGGTATACACCAATGATTCTCCCTAATGGCAGTTTAAGTTCATGTCTACCATTTTAAGATCACATGTGATGCATCTCATGACATAAGAGTAGCAATGTCTAAGATTTCCTTCGGTCCACTCTGTGCAGTGGTGTGATGCAAAAATAGCGTAGCGTAGCGTAGCATGGCTGGGCTTGGGTGACGTGAGTGGGAGGTGTTTTGGGAGTGTCTATAGTAAGAATCTTGTCAACAAAGAGAGGTACGTGCTGCCGGCCAGAGTTTGTGTGTAGTTTTTATGTTGTATGTGATTTTATTTATAACATTGAAAAAATCACTGTGGATCAGCGTTTACTGTAGATATTTCCAGGTTATTTTAAGCCTAAAGCTAGGTGAAATGTTACTGATTTTGTTTTGTTGTTGCATAATTGTAATTAAGTGATTTATTACATTTTAGGCCTGGGATGTGTGTTTTGGGATAAAATCTGTATGAGCCACAGTCTATGGTTTTGTGTGTTTCCAAATTCCCTGTAGCCCAATACCTTCTGATACTTGGACAGGATTCATTGCATCCTGTGACATTCTCTGCTACTCTAGTGCTCAGCTCTTCTTTTCATATGCCTTGTGGCCCTTAATGTCTTTAAAGTCGGTCTGTTTTGCTAAGACCTCTGTTTTAACTGTATACATTTTCTATCTCAATATTACAATCAGACCTCATATCTGTTAAACTCAACCCGATCATGTGGGCATGCCGTTGAAATCCATTCTATTCCTAACGAGTGTTTACCAGCTCCCATTGCCTTCTTTGTTTTGTCCAACACGGGTAAGTGCATGTGAAATGACCTGGCTATGTAGGTTCTTCAAGAACGTGACCAAACTGTCCATAGAGTGAGATAGGCACCTTGACACTCGGGGTGTAACGGTACACAAAAATCTCGGTTTGGTATGTACCCCGGTTTTGAGGTCACGGTTCGGTTCATTTTCGGTACAGTAAGAAAACAAAATGCAAAATATATATGTGCTGTTGTTCATAACACACTTTTGTGCTTTTAACAATAGGAACATTAGACAATACAAAGCTAGAATTCTTCTCAAAAATATAAATACAAGATTCTGAAATGTAGAAATAAAAATAAATTACATTGGCTATGACTGTTTCTTTAAAAAAAATATTTTCTCAATGTGCAAAATGTGCATCTGTCTGCGTCACACATATACCCGGCGCATTTACTGATGCAAATGACGTTTACAATGTTCAGCGTAGTGTCCGAATTCTCGTTTGTTCGTTCCCTAAATACTGCACTATATCATGAACACTATATAGGGAATAGTGAGTGAATAGGGAACGATTCTGAACACGGCTTCGGTGTGCGCAACTGTGCATGTGCGGCTGCAGCATGTTCCACACATGCGGTCCTCTGCTTAATTGTCCATATGGAGACTCGTTCGGTACGCCTCCGTACCGAACCGAGCACCCCGTACCGAAACAGGCCATCCATTGCCGTTATATTAAGCCCCCAACCAGACCTAATTTCCGACGGGTTGTACTCTGTACTGCGCTTCGTGAAACTATGTGGCTCTTGAGGTGGCTCTTAAGTTGAAGCTCTGCCATAACAAGTCCAAGAGATGGTTTTGACACCTACTGACTTCTGCAAGAAACCCCTGATATGAAGGGTTCCAGGTAGAGTAACTGTGGCTAAGATAACGGGCGGTTTTAGTTTTACCTATTGACAAATAGATTGGTCGAGGGCTTGGGAAATTTGAGTCAAAAAAGCTATTCTTCATTCTGAAGCCCTACAGATTTCCGAGGAATACGCCCAACCTGGGGTTTCCTTTTTAATCTGTGGTATAAAGATACATTTCTTGGCTCAATTTTTTCACTTGAAATGCAATGTATGTATAGTTGTGGGTCTTGTAGGATCCTCCATTGGTTCTATTCAAGTTTAAGCTGCAAGCAAAGGGTATGATTGCCCTAAACTGCAATGTCATGAGACAATGAAACGTGCTGTAGCTTGCTAGCGGGCTGCGCACATTACAAGGTGACTCAAACAAAAAAGCCTTCTAACCTGTTTACTGGTGCTCATCTTGGCACTATAACATTGGGACTAGGTGTATTTGTCCCATTTTAATTTGCAGTATTTTTTTTAGAGCCATTAAGGTCGAAGTATTACAATCATTTGGCTTACATCTGATTTCATTGCAAACAAATAGTTAACGCATCACACATAAGCCAGTATTTAATAAGGCCTATGGTTAAAGTTGTAATCTCTCAATTTAAATTTAATTGAGTCTATGACCAAACGATGAAAGCCCTTGCATCTACAGGTTTGTGAATGTTGCCGACTAGATGTCTGGGGACAATGTGTGGATCATTGGGGAAAAATACTTCTTATTACAAAAGGCGCTACCAAAGATAAATAAGATAATAAAAAAGATTGGGACTTTATAATGCTATTCAATGTAAGGGCGTCTATTGTGCCTTGAGCCGTGGCGGTCTACAGTTCCTGGACTGTCTTCTGGGATGTGTGTCAGGCTGGCTGCTATTCTTAGCACCTCTTCCTCCTCGTCCCATCCTGCACTCTCAGGCTAAGCTCACCGGCCTGTTTATGTGCATATTTTGTGTACGTGTGCGTGGCTGCTTTCATGCTTCCATCCACTAAAGTGTACACACTCCCTTACATAAGCCACGCCACCACCATAACCGGTTCCTGGCCCCGGCCGGCGGCCACATGTGGTACACGGCTCTCTTCTCAGTGGCTATGTTCCAGCACTAATGACTGGGGCTGGCTCTGTTTTGAGTGCGGACGCCCGACTAAAACACGAGTATCGAAACACGTTAGTTGTGTAGTCATTCCCTTAATTTTTAAAGACTTGCCTGTGTGAGACAAAATAAAAGGGAGATGGATGCAATTGACTTTGCTTGACTCGTGGTCATCCTCAATAGCATTATGCCTTCTTCGTGGGGGAGGTTAGGCCATGAACTTTAATTCAAACTCGAGTCATGCCGTTTGTCAACCATTGTCTCCTCCACAGCCTCTCCTAAACGGGATCTTTCAAACGACATTGAGGGACATCCATGCAAAGAGTTCCCTCCTGTGACCTGGGAGATGGAGAAGAGTCGCACCCCCTCCCCAATTGAATAATTTACACTGTTGTGGATGTGCAGACGGAGACGCCATTGTTCATCTGGCCGTCCTGATGTTTGCGTGCGTCCTGTCAAATCTCCTGCTGCTCGACATTCCTAAATCTCCCCGCTACTGCCAGTTCACATCATTTGGCTGGAGATTCCTTTGCCGTTCCTTGTGGCTGTGTTTGTGGAGGCGTCTAAACTCCTTTTCATGGCAGAGCCCATACATTTTAAGTTGCTTCTGGAATTGGGAATCGTACTGTGATGTTGCAATGATGGAGTCTATATATAAATATAAAAATGACCGGTCATTGGAATGAATATCTGCACACTACATTGCCGACTGTATATTTGTATAAGCATGTGTGGCTACTAGCCGATCCCCTCATTGTCAATTGTGCGGCAAATTCTGGGAGAAGATGGCCTGATGTGGACAAGGTTAACTGTAGTGCAGAGGCACCGCCCTAGTGGCCGAAACCCAAATACCTCTGTAATTACAGTCTCCCTGTTTTCCACACTGATTTGGAGTCGCATCAGCATATTCTTCTTTTCAGTTCAATACACCACCTACACCTTTGCTCATTGTTAACGTGGACACCAAAGGCTACCCATAGGCCTGCCTAATGCTCGCCGAGGATTAAGGCCAGCTGCTTATTTAAATTGTTAATGGAAATACCGCAGACATATTTGCCCCACGTTTACACTTTGATTCAAATGGTGACTCGCTCTCTCTGATCCCTGGCTTTACTGCTGACTGGCGTCTCACTGTGGCCTTCACCCTGAAGCATTGAGGGCTTCTCTTGTCACTTTTCCTGGGCAGATTAACTGTGAACACTACTCCACAGCCAGCATACAAGCTGGCTAGTGAGTAGGAAATGTTATATTTCTGAAGTTCTTTGACGTATTAAAGACTACTGTTTTCCCAAACTGTGTTTGTGCAAGACAGACAACCATTTATTTTTTATTGCCATAGATTGTTTAAAATTCAGCATGCATTTACCGCAATATGACTCGACGTCCCCATGTTGTCCTTTACCCATCTTCCATTGGATGCGTGGTGTAGATAGTCAATGATTAATTGGCTGCACACTGACATTCTATAATGTATCGCAGCTCTGTAGAAAGTTTGTTTCTGTGACTGAGAAGTACACACAAGTCCTAGCTAAGAAGGCTTGTGGCTTTGAAGGACCCACAGGGCCTCTGAATACTGCCGTTTACATGAACAGCCCTTTACTCTCATGATCCCCAACTGCCAAATGCCGTAGGTCTACATTGTGCCCAGCAACAATACCCCCCCATTGACGGCATTGTGTTAACCATTACCTTAATCTCACTGCGTCGCCCGCTTCACAGAGGCGCTGTGTCACACCGACGGCAAGCTGTCCCAGGGGGGGTTGTGGGCAGGCAGGGGGGGAAGTTTCCTTTTTGTAACGAGTCCTTTACTCTATGGTTGACTCAGTGCTGTCCCTCTGGCATTTTCTCTTCCATTCTGATGTGTCGTCATACTCCTATAGAGGGGGGGGGGGGGATTTCAATAATTGCATTACACAAAATCAACAAAAAAATTACCTTTGTGACGATGTGAGGCGAACTGATGTACTTTGCTAGTTCAGCCTTGTGGTAGCACTTGACGGGTACGGATGGCTCTGCTTAGCTTTTGGTTTCCATCCCGCAGGTGCAGTACTGTGTAATGCTCCGAAGGGCTTCTGATTTCAAAGCCGAGAGGGGAAGGAGTCTGCTCCGGTAGTGTGACTCAGCAGCCGTGTGTGTGTGTGTGTGTGTGTGTGTGTGTGTCTGTCTAGGTGCACGATGAGCCCGCTGTGCTGTAGCCCTCACAGCTAGTCGGCAGCTGCACCATGGCCAAACCTGGCAGCGACCGAGATGGCGCCATGGTGGACAAGCAGGCGGGAAAGAAGGTACAGCCGAGCACGCATACATTCACACGCCTCGCCGACACACACGCCCTCGCTGCTGGCAGGGCTGGCTACTGGCTGGCCGGACAGTATATGGTTACGGAAGAGTGAAGTAACATGGCATGATGGTCCGCTTTTAAACGGCTGCCGGCCTTTGCGTTGTGTAAATGTGTTTACATTGATGTGCAGCAAAGCGTGTGAGTGGGACAGAGGAAACAAAAAATCCCTTAAGAATTCATCACACATGCATTGCGCACACACACTTTCCATTCTTTTGATTCATTTAACCACACGGCGTTGGCAGGGTGCAGCCCACTGGCGTGTGATGTTGCCATTCCCATTCGCCCGATCTGCAATTTATATATATCTGCCATAATAAAGAAATGAGTGTCGAAATGATTTTGTCATGAAGTCCGCTGGCAGCACTGGGATGACCTCCTCGACATGGCAAGCAGGTCAACAGAAGTGCCAAATCTAGATGTGGTTAAGGGGTCGGGGGGGATTCTTGGTTCTATTCTCCTACATTTAGTAGTCATTTATGCAATTTCCACTGACATTTTATATTCTCAATGCAGTCTGAGCAGCCTTTTTTTCTTCTTTTTGGATAAAAGGACAAAAACACATCTTGGTGCTGGGCTTCTGCTGTCGCTCAAAGCTTTTTGTATCGTCAACTGACGAAGCAGGTTACTTTTATTATTAGTCAATTAAGTCCATTTCCTTTTACTTGAATCACTGGATAATGGTAGATGCATTGTCTCCAAAGTGATCACCGATCAGTCAAATCCCTGTGTGTATCCCGACCACGTGCCGCTCCATCTTGTTTGTCATGTTTTAGCACGCTTCAGCCCATACCTCGACAATGGTACCCCAGTGTCGAACCCAAGCCTGCTGCTGTCAGTCAGTCAGGCTGTCCTCTACAGTCCAAATGGGGCCCATCTTCAAGAGCATCTTTCCGTGCGGCCGCCTTTCTTCTTTTGTGCTTACAAAACGCTTACACACTGCTTCTCTGAATGGACTGCCATTTTTATCATTCTGCATCCTACCCTTGTTTTGGCAGAGCAAGGACAAGCTGTCCCCGTTCACCAAAACGCCAAAGCTGGACCGGAGTGAACTCCTGGGAAAGGAGGCCAAGGCCAAGTCTTCCATGAAGCGCAAGCTGTCCTTCACCGCCAGCCCGGCCCGCACGGAAGAGCGTGACTCGGACACAGGTACGACTGGCGCTGCTGTTGATACATGCTGATAAATACCCTATGCTCCTCTCCACACCTAGTCTGAAATTTCCTGGCCCCCGGCCATGTCTCTATACTACCCCCCTGTGGCCCATTGTAGACCTATTCCGCAGGTCTGGTGGAAAATGTCTGATGTGGAGCGTCTTTCTTCTTTTCTTCTTCTAGAAAATGACCCCATTGGGATAAGCACTGACGTATGAACCAGAATGTTCTTGACCAAACCGGCCCGTTCTATTGGTCAGGCGATCCACGTCTGTTGCTTAGTTTTCCTGTTTACAAATGGCTGTGAAATAGAATATAGTTTGTTCAGATACGGCCTCCATTATGTGCTTTTTTAGCGGTGCCTTGTCTTGAGAACAAACAAGACTAACTCTGTTCATTGCCGTTGACTACACTGTCATACAGTGGCTCTATCCCGGTAAATGATGTGCTGTTATTCTTTCAAGCAGAGCTGAGGTTATCAAATAGTAATTTCCATTCTTTTGTCCAATCCAACCACACGTTATGTCTTCGGCTCTGTTGGACATTTAAATGTGTTGGTGTGGTTTTCTTCACCACTGTGCATCGCTAAAGCATGCAAACCAGTTGGCTGCTCTCGGATTTTTGCCAGAACCTCCTCTTTGCTGAGCAATGGGGATTACAGTATCATTCATATTGTCACATCGTTCTGTGGTTCATCCTGCCTGCTGCACTGAAGCCCAAAACCTGTACTGACCAGATCCGTCATTATGAGCCGAATCCTATGGATTTGAAACGGGCATCTACAAGTGAAATAACGAGAGCCTTGTATTGGAGCCGTGAACTGGCGGGGGGGGGGGGGGGAAGCTGCTTAGGGAAGCTGCTTAGGGAAGCTGCTTAGGGTGTTGTCCGTCTCCGCTAGGGGGTGATTTGTATCTCTGAACAGCTCCAGGAAGAACAGACGCACTGCTGCAACCATCACCCCAGTTCTCTCATACCCTGAATGCTGCCGTTGCCATGACACCATCAGAATGTGTGTGGTGTGTGTGCTTGTCACTGTGCGTTTGTCACTGTGCGTTTGTCACTGTGTGCGCGTATGTCACTGTGTGTGTGTGTGCGTATGTCACTGTGTGTGCGCGTGTGTCACTGTGTGCGTGTGCGCGTTTGTCACTGTGCGTTTGTCACTGTGTGCGCGTATGTCACTGTGTGTGTGTGCGTATGTCACTGTGTGTGCGCGTGTGTCACTGTGTGCGTGTGCGCGTTTGTCACTGTGCGTTTGTCACTGTTTGCGTGTGTGCGTTGGTGACCACTGGAAGAAGGGAGAGAGGGCTTGCGTTAACGCATTGCTTTCCCACATCTCCCTCCACCCCTCATGTGTGTGCACTGTAGATGACTCAGACCCAGGGCAGACGAGTGAGGCCTGGGCAGAGAGATTAGTGCCTCCCTGCAGGATATACGCAGGTAACCCCCCCTCGCCCGGTTGGAGCCTGAGACTTGACCCCACCTTCCTGAACACCACCTTTTTTTTTTTTTAAGTACCAGCTCCTCTTCCTCCACACCCGACCCGTTCTCCCTGCAACATGCACACACTTGCACACACTTGCACGCGTGTGTGATTTCTTCCTTTTTGTTTTATGTTGTCCTGCATGCGCCCCTGTAGGCGCACATGCATGTGTAGTTGGTGAACACGGACTGACGCAGAGAGGGGGGGGGTGGGTGGGTGGGGGGGGGGGGATCTTTCCACGGTCCTAGTACCTCGTAATGCACCGAGCTGCATTCGTTTCCATTTCTCCTTTATTTCCCTTTTTTTGTTCCGGTTACTTCCTCTCCTACCTCATGCTTGTCATCTGTCTAACGCAGATACAAGGAGAGGCTCAATAGATGGTTTCGCTGTGTTTAACCCCTACCCCCTGCTCCCCCTCTCCCCCCCTTCTTTACAACACCTCCCCAACACCCTCTAACCCCCCATGTCTCCGTCTGTGTCCGCAGATAAAGATGGAGGCCCCGACAAGAAGAAGGTTAAGAAGGAGTCCGGGGGCAAGAAGTCCCAGTCGTCCACCCTGTTGTTCGGCTACCCTCTCTCCGAACGCAAGCAGATGGCTCTCCTCATGCAGATGACTGCCAACAGCCCAGGTCTGGACCGCTGCCTGGTCACCGCCCCACCCCGCCACTTTTACCGCAACCTCTCAAGATGGCTGTGGCTAAATTTACCTTTCTGTTGAGTCACCGTGATTGAGACGTCAGTCGGGGGAATAAGGCCCATGATAGGTCAAGGTTGATCTGAGGACGGGCACTTTTTGTTTTGGTCCTAATATTAGCTGATGGCTGTGTACAACAGAATGCATCATGGGATACATTTTTTTTGTGATGCTGATTTTGTTGAGAGGACTCGAGAGTTGCAGCACTGTAGTTTTAAACCAAAGTAAATGCGCCACAACTTAGGCTAGGGCAAACTTTGTTATCCCAGGTCTTGCATGAAGAACACTGAGGCACGTTCGAATACAACAGTGTGTTCCCATAATGAAATATCTTTCATGATTAATGACTTGATGACAATGAACAGAAAACCATTTCTACCAACACAAATAACATTTTTAGCATCAAACCATCACAAAACTAATATAATCGACTTTTCTTTTTTTTATTGAATGTTTTAGATATATCTGTACATTATTTTAGATTTGAAAATGTCCTTTTTGACCATTTTGGGTATTTTTTTTTAGGCAAAATTTCAAAGATACAGTCTGAATAAATACATCATATTTTCAAACTCAAAATAAATTTTGAGTTTGAAAAATAACTAATCATGATTTTATTTTTTTTATAATCGAGCAGCCCTAGCGTCAGCAGACGCGCCAAACGGCGTTAGGGTAAAACAAGTCTTTGCCCTGTTGCTCCACTCTAGCGCCGCTGACTCATGCCCTCCCTGCCCCTCCAGACTCCACCCCCAGCCACCCGTCGCAGGTCACCCCCGTGCCCAAGAGGGTGGCCAGCAGCAGCGCGTCCAAGCAGAAGGACAAGGTCAACAAGAGGAACGAGCGCGGGGAGACCACGCTGCACCTCGCCGCCATCCGCGGGGACTCCAAGCTGGTCAAGGAGCTCATCAGCCTCGGCGCCGACGTCAACGTCAAGGACTTTGCCGGTACGCTTTTATTTTGACATTGGGGTGGTTTGTAGTTCTCCGTGCAGGAGTGGGGTTAGTACTCGCTGTCGTTGCGTCGGACGTAGCGTCACCGTTATGCTATTGTTTGACCGGGGCACTTATTGCTATGAACATACCGACGGTAACAACAGCGATGTATATTGTTGTTTCTCTTTCTTCTGGCTATTGTGGTGATTGTAAGTCGCTTTGGATAAAAGGATCTGCTACATGTGAATGTTTGTCATTCAATCGAAAGCCATTTGTTCTGTAGTACTTGAAACAAGGCATATTTCCCCTCAAAATGTATTCATAAGTGGGTTACTCATTAGGAGAAAAAAAGCAAATATTAACCCGTGCTCATGGCGTTCCCAGGCTGGACGCCGCTTCACGAGGCCTGTAACCTGGGTTACTACGACGTGGCCAAGGTTCTGATCTCCGCCGGAGCCGAGGTCAACACCCAGGGGCTAGACGATGACACGCCCCTCCACGACGCCTCCAGCAGCGGACACAAAGACGTAAGGACCCGCCCTTTGATTTATCGTTAAGTAGTGATCGGCCGATATTTTGAGTTATCTTGCGTATATCGGCATCCGTCGATATATATTTTTTTCCTTGTTCTTGTTTCTTTTTTTTGAATATTTTTTCCCTGCATCATTTACAGTTCAAGAAATGTTCTTTTTTTTCTTCTTTTTTTTATTGAGACTTGTGTCATTTGTTATCATCATTGTGTAATTTTTATGATGTTAATCGAGGGAGCAAAAGCAGCATCGGCTCCAAATATTGGCTAAAAAATGGGCTCAAATCAGCGTAGGAGCTGGAGCAGTTTGAAGTACACAGATGTTTTGGGAAGGAAATGTGTTATGACAAGTGTGTGTGTGTCTGTTTGTGAAGGGTGTTGAAGAGCAGATAGTGACCCAGAGTCAGGCATGAGTCATTTTGACTGGGAATTAAACATGACCCGAGTAAGGATTGTGGGGCTGTAGAAGATTTCGAAAAGAAAGTCCTCCTTGTTAGAGAGGTAATCTGGTTCCTGATATCCCAACAGCAGTGTTTCTCCTCCCTGTCACTGGACCGTAAAAGCCACCACATTTCTCCTAATAGTGTGTGTGTGTGTGTGTGTGTCCTGCCTCAGATTGTGAAGCTACTCCTACGCCACGGCGGTAATGCTTTCCAGGCCAACAAGCGTGGGGAGCGGCCCGTGGACGTGGCGGACTCCCAGGAGCTGGAGCAGCTGCTGAAGGGAGAGCTGCCCCTGTCCGACCCGGAGGACAGCTCCTCAGGTACAGCCCCTCTCCACTGCTGGCCCTAATGGACTGTGGGTTTATCGGGAGAACCTGGGATCTTACAACAAAGCTCAATAATGGCAGCGGTGTAACAATATATCAAATTCTCATTAATTCTGGATTTATCTTTATCTTTATACGTCGATGGATAGGATGAAAAAAGGTTATTTTCGTGGCTAGACAATAAATTAATTGCTGTATAACACTGGTATGTGTCTTTGCTGGTACAGTTGTAGTGTGTTCAGCTTCTGCAGATGGTTGGTTGTATATATGGGTGAATCATATCAGATGAGTGTTCCACAAATGTCAAAACAAGTTTACATTAGTATATGCAATATGACCTAATCATGGATATGCTAACTGAAACTGGCAACACGATTGAGCGTTGATCAACAGTGGAAGCTGCTCCTTGGAGACGCGCTAACGCCGTTCTCCTGTCCTCTGATCCCCCAGACTCTGAGGACCCGCCGTCCGTCAACCCGTCCAGCGTGGACGACGACCACATGGAGGAGTCGGACGGAGAGAAGGACTCCGAGGGCAAGCCGTCCGCCCTCAAGGCCTCGCCCTCCGTCTCCGGCCTGGACGAGTATGAGTTCAAGGACGAAGAGGAGGAGGAAGATGACGACGAGGAAGAGGAGGAGGAGGAAGAGGAGGAGCCGGCGCTGAACGACCGACACCACTACAGGAGAGATCTGCGTCAGCGGGAGAAGGAGGAGCGGAACCACGTGACGGCCAAGCCCAGCGCCAAGGCGGATCCCCCGCCCTCCTCCTCCTCCTCAAAGTCCAAGAAGCCGAAGGCGACGGTGCGAGTCCTGCACTGCAGCACGGACTCCTCCAGCGACGAGCTGGACGGCCTCGCCGCTGCCCCCCTGGAGAGGAGGGGGTCCCCCTCATGCTCCCAGAGTACCGCCGACACCTTAAAGGCGGAGCCGGCGCGCGTCAAGAAGGACGGCGAACAGAAGGACAAGGGCAAGGTGAAGAGGAAGAGCAAAGGACAGAGCAAGAACAAGGAGAACCAGGAGGACGGCGGCGGCGCCAAGGAGAACGGCAAGGGGCCGGTGTTCTCTGCGGCAGCGGCAGCGACGGAGAGCGCCGAGAAGGGGCGCGGCGACGAGGACTCCTTCAAGATGTCCTTCAGCCCCAAGGACGACTTGTCGGTGCACCTCTTCCACCTGTCCTCGGTCAAGGCGCCCAAGCTCAACCACGGCCTGCTGTCGGACAAGGCGCCCACGCCGCTGAAGCAGGAGAACGCTAAGACCAGCGCGCCGGCGGCCGACGGCCCCGCCGACGCGGTCAAGTACATCCACTACACGGACGCCGTGGACTACTGCACGACTGAGGGCTCAAGCACCAAGGGCTGCAAGCACAAGGAGAAGAGCAAGCACCAGCAGCGGGAGCCCCCCCCCCCGGCGGTGGCGGTGGACGGCGACGAAGGCAGCCGCAGCCCCTCCAAGGACGGCAGCCTGGGGAACGTCGCTGAGGGCCCCGACGCGGCGGCGGCGGCGGCGGCGAGGAAGACGGACGCCGACGGCAAGGTGGTGAAGAAGCACAAGCTGAAACACAAGGAGAAGGAGAAGCACCGGCGGGACTACGAGGTGGACCGGAGCCGCCACCGGCAGAAGGAGGCCCGGAAGGACGGCCACAGGAATCTGGAGTTCGACCGCGAGTTCTGGAAAGAGAACTTTTTCAAGAGCGACGAGGCAGACGATCCGCCGCCGGCGCCGGCTCCAGGGAAGCGTGATGGGGAGGGCAGCGACGGCTGCCCGCCGCAGAAAGCCCGAGACGGCTCCCCCGCGAAGGAGGAGCGCCCGGCGAAGGACAAGCACGCCGGCCGCCAGGAGAAGCGCTCCCGGGACGAGAGGGAGAAGGCAGTGAAGAAGGAGCGCAAGGAGGACAAGGGGAAGGAGGGGAAGTGGAGCGAGCGTGAGGAGCGGGCCGACGGCCACGGCTCGGGACGCTTCCCGGCCGAGCCTCCTCAGCAGAGCTCCGCCGTCGCCGCCAAGGAGGAGGAGGAGGAGGAGGAGGAGGAGGAGGAACGCGCCGTGAGCTTCACTCCGGCGGAGCTGGAGCCGCCGCAGGAGCAGCCCGCCGAGAAAGCCGCCAGGGACCGGGGCGACAAGAGGCCGCCGGCCAAGGAGCGCGAGGCGGAGCGGACGGAGAAAAGGCACCCGGAGAAGAAGGTCAAGGCGGAGCCGGCGGACCGGCCCGAGCCGCAGGCCTCGACGGAGCGCTGGAAGGAAAAGGAGAAGAGCGCCGCCAGCTCTTCCTCCCACTGCCCCGGGGATAAAAGCCACAAGGAGAGGGAAAACGAGAAGCTGAGGTCGGCGTCGACGTCCGCCACCAAGAAGCACCAAGAAGAGAGCAGGAAAAACAAGGAGAGGAACTCTGAGAAGCGCAGCGAGCGGGAAAGGCCGGAGAGGGACTACAATGGCGGGGAGCACCGGGAGAAGGACCGGCCTGGCACGGAGAAGAAGAGCAAACCGACGGAAAAGCCCTCGGAGAACAGTAAACCCGAGCGCTCCAAGGAGAAGGACGGCGACCGGAAGAAGAAAGACAAGATGAAAGACGGCGCTCCCGGCCCGGGCTCCAACCTCAAGTCCCTCCTGGAGGAGAAGAGGAGCTACAGCTCCGAGAGCTCCAAGTCCGCCTCCCTCAAACCCAAGGAGGAGGTGGCCAGGACGCCGGAGAAGGAGAGGGACCGCCGCGAGCGGGACCCTGACAGACACCGGGACAAGGACCGGCACCGCGAGCGCTCCCAGTCCACCAAGCTCAGCCGGGCCAAGCCCGGCGAGGCAGACGCCGAGCGGGTCAAGTCCAAGCCCAGCGACGCCGCCCCCGCCGTCGACGCCGAGCGGGCCAAGTCCAAGGCCTCGCCGGCGTCCCGCGACGCCCGGCCCAAGGAGAAGAGGCTGGTGAACGACGACCTGATGCAGACCAGCTTCGAGCGCATGCTCAGCCTCAAGGACCAGGAGATCGAGCAGTGGCACCGCAAGCACCTGGAGAAGATCAAGCAGAAGGAGCGCGAGAGGCTGAAGCAGCGGCCCTCGGCGGACCCCTCCAAGCCCAAGAGCAAGGACAAGGCGGCCAAGACGGCGGACACCTGCCTGAGCAAGGAGCTGCTGCGCTCCAAGAGCTCCGAGGCCGGGGACAGCCAGAGCCGGGACCGGGCCCCCAAGGACGGCACCGGCTCACGGACGCTGTCCCTCGACGGGAAGAGCCTGTGCTCCCTCAGCGCGAAGGTCATGGCGAGCATGGACGGCGCGCTGAGCCGATCGCCGCGGCCCGACGGCGAGCGCTCCGGCATCATGTCCCGGTCCGTCTCCATGGTCTCCGTGGCGAGCTCGGAGGACTCCTGCCAGGCGGCCGTGCTGACGCCCCGGCCCGCCGAGTACGACTCGGACGTCAACCCCGAGGCGTCGGACTCCCAGCCCCCGCTGCTGCAGTCGTCCCTGGCGTCGCTGCGGGCCGCCCAGTCGCCCTCGGCCCACGACAAAGACTGCGGGGGTCTCCCGGAGGTGCCCCACAGCAGCTGGTCGCCGTTGTCCAACAGACACGAGACCCCTTACCTGAGGGCCATCCTCGATGAGGACGCCGGCGCGGCGGCGGAGGACGGGAAAGACGGCGCCGACGCGCCGGAGAACCTCCCTCTGCCCGTTCAGCCCGGAGCGGCCGAGCCCGGAGCGCCGGAGCCCCCGGCAGACCCAGAGGAGGGCTCCATCGAAGACCCCGCCCCGCCGCAGCACACCGGGGAGAAGGCGGAGGGCGACGCCCACACACAGCGGGAGGAGTCCCGGCCCGAGTACTTCCCGGTGTCGCCGGCCTCCTACCGGGATGCCTCGTACAGAGACGCCCCGGACAAGGAGCCCTTCAACTCGGAGTCCAACGTCTCCTCGGCTTGCGGGACCCCACCGAGGGCCCCGGAGCAGAGGTCTTCCTCCGATGAGCCGGCCCCAAGAGAGCTGTACTGGCCCCTGCTGAACGCGCATACCGAGGAGGAGAGCGCCGGGGACAGCGGCGCGACGCTCGAGCCGACGGCGCCGTCCTCCTCCTCCGCACTCTCTGCGGACACGTCGGGCCTGACCGACGCCCAGGAGCCGGCCCCCTGGCTCTGCCCACAGAGGGACCTCTTCACCGCCACGGAGAGCTCACAGCCCCGATCCGAGCCCCTGGAGGCCATGGACGTCGACCGCGAAGAGAAACCGTCTGAAACCGCCATGGACACGACCGCCACCGCCGCTGAAAGAGCCGGATGGGACGGCGAGGGGAGCGCGTGGGACGGCTGTGAACGGGAGCGGTCGGCCAGCCCCCCCGTGCCCTCCTCGGCCTTCACACACATTCCTACCTTCGAGGCGGAAGAGCCGGCGGCGGCGGCGGCCCCCGGCAGAGCCAACCCCGAGGCCAGGTGGGCTCAGGAGGAGTCCGACGTATATGAGCAGCTCTACAAGAAGTCCAAACTGTCCACCGACGGCAGGCCGTCGGACGCGGCGCCGCCGGAGAAGGCGGAGCACAGCGCGGCCGGGCCCTCGTCCCCCGGGTTCTACTGCAGGACCCCTGAACACAAGGCCGAGGAGACGCACGTCGCCCCGCAGACCACCGAGACCACCACCGACGACGACGACGTCAACAACAACAACAACGGCGGCGCGGAGGCCAGGCAAGCGTACGTGGAGGGCCCCTCCGCCGACGAAGGCCCTGCCCCGGACACGGCCACCGAGCCGAGCACGGAGCTGGGCCCAGAGCCGACGGAGGCCCCCCCGTCCGAGGAGACGCAGGAGTCCTCTACCTCTACCTCCACCTCGTCGTCATCGTCGTCCGCCGCAGGAGAGCCGAGCACCTTCCGGCCCCCCCCCCCGGCGGACCACAGCGGCAGCACCTCGGGGTGTTCCTCCCCACAGTCGGGGGACTCAGACAGCTCTGGCGCCAAGGCCAAGGCGCGCTGCCGGGACCACGACGACCCGGACGCCGCCCCCGTGGCCCACCCCCGCAAGAGGAAGATGCCCAGGGCGTTGCCCTCGCAGAGCGGGGCTCCGCCCCCGCCCCCGGGGAGGGAGACCGGTCAGCAGCAGCAGCAGCTGCAGCACCAGTCGCTGGCGGCCATCGTGGACTCTGTGAAGCTGGAGGAGATCGAGCCCTACCAGACGGAGCGGGCCAACCCCTACTACGAGTACCTGCACATCCGCCGCAAGATCGAGGAGAAGCGCAAGGTGCTGTGCAGCGTCACGCCGCAGCCGCCGCAGTACTACGACGAGTACGTCACCTTCAACGGCTCCTACCTGCTGGACGGGAACCCGCTCAGCAAGCTGTGCATCCCCATGGTGAGAGCCACCACGGGGTTACCGCGAGATCACGGGGTTCAGAAGACCTGCTGAAGGAGATCTAAAACGCACGTTCGCTTGAATAAAGACCGTGGCGGTAATGGTCTGCGTTTCTTTCTGTCTTCTGCAGATTACTCCCCCGCCGTCGTTACCTGAGCCGCTGAAGGAGATGTTTAAACAACAGGAGGTGATGCGGATGAAGCTCCGCCTGCAGCACAGCATCGAGAGGGTAAGGTTTCACTCCTGGGCGTATTTTTGCAGGCAGTCTGCTGCTTACGTGGTAATCTTCCTGTGGGTTCCAGTTTCACCGCACTGGGGAGCTTGACTCCTCTTCTTTTAAGGGTGTTCATTTTTTTCCAAAATGTGTGTACTGGAATGTTCATCTGAAAATGATTCAACCCAAGTATTGAACCCTTTACCCTTGTATAGATATTGACCGAACTTCTGCCTCTTCTATGCTGTCCCACAGGAAAAACTCATCGTTTCCAATGAACAGGAAGTTTTAAGGGTCCATTACCGGGCCGCAAGAACACTAGCCAACCAGACGCTCCCGTTCAGTGCCTGTACCGTCCTACTGGATGCAGAAGTGTACAATATGCCTCAAGACGTCCAGGCAAGTAGCAGCACGTCATAATCAATCTTAAGGGCTGATTATGGTTCACGCAGCGCAATGACCAAGCAGACACTTTGACACGGTCGGGAACGTTTATGGTTCTGCGTCGGGTTTTAGTGAGCGGACCAATCACAGCCCTTGCTGCTGTTTCGCCTCGACGGAAGGTTATAATTTTTGGGAGGCGCACGTCAGGCCTTTGCGGTGGACGCAAGGAAGGTCCGCAAGGACGTCAGGCCCTTGCGATGGACGCAAGGAGGGTCCGTAAGGGGTCCGTGACCCCCTTGCGTTGCGTGAACATGGGACCATAATCAGCCCTTCAGGAGCTGTAGATGAAGGATTTCCTGAGTTTTTTTTAATGGAACGGGGCAGATTATTATCAAGCACAATGCATGCGTCGGAAGACCCAGCCCTTGATTCACACTACCCCACCAACCCAGATGATGTACTGCTGTAAAGAGAGCAGCATGTTAACCATTAGAAACACCACCTCCTTCAAAAGCCCTGTATAAATACAAATCTTCATCACTACGTCTTGACACACCATCACAGCTTTTGATGTTGGATCAAACCCGTTATTTCTAATCAAGTTTTTTGGTACTTGTTTATATAACATCGGCTCATATAAACTGTGTTTCATGTCTTCTCTGATGTCTGTTTTAGACTGACGACGGCAAAACCTCGGTGAGAGATCGATTCAACGCCCGTCAGTTCATGTCCTGGCTGCAAGACGTGGACGATAAGTTTGACAAACTGAAGGTGAGGTGGTCACTGTGCTGTGTTGTCACCTCGGGCTCCGGCTCTGTTAATTTTTTCTTTCCCATGTGGACTTTTCACCCTATAATTGTGATGAAGGGACCCACACACTCCCTCCATTGTATATTGACGTTTGCAGGGACTATAAACTAGTGCTGTCAATCGCATTAATGTCATATCTAACTCACGATTAATCGTGAGCAATCGTGATTAATCACAATTCTTTTTTCTATGCTAAATATCCCTTGATTTCTTTGTCCCATTATTTTTTTCTCATTTTAATACTCTTATCAACATGGAGAAGTGCATCGGCTTGCCTTGTGCAAATGTTTTTTTATTGATAACAACATTGGCATATACTGATCAAAACAGGACGATACAAAAAAAAAAGCCTATAATGCAATTAAACGAACATACAAAGATACTGCCTTGAACATAGCAGTCAGGCTACTGCTTCTTTGATTTGAGCCAAAGCAAAAAAAATAAAAATAAAAAATGTTAAAAAAATAAAAGAATTGCGTTAATCATGCGATAAAAAAAATTAACGCCTTTTTAAAAACGCGTTTAACTGACAGCACTACTATAAACGCATAAAACATAAAAGATAAGGAAGAGGAGTCGTTTGCGTCAGCAGTTGGGTCGCAGCACCGTAAACTATCCATAATTAGCACATTCAGGGCACGATAAAATACAGTGGTCCTTTTAATATAAAAGAAATATGAAGTACAGCTATCCAACGGGACCTCTAAAATAAAAACAATAGGGTTCCAACCCGTTGGCTTGGCCCCCTAATAACATGGACTTCAACAACTGAGATCCCAATCAAGTGAAGAAAAGCAGTACTGGCTTTGTTTTTCAAAAACGATCAACGCCACCTCTAGGCCAACAGGGGAACTGCATGTTAGTCAAACCGGGCATGGCTGCTGCTTCTCCTAGCAGACGACCATACGCATATCCCCCATGTCGTGGTCCTAGCAGACGCCCTGCCTAACGTCCCCCATGTCGTGGTCCCCCCGCCCCCCCCCCAGACGTGCCTGCTGATGCGGCAGCAGCACGAGGCGGCGGCGCTGAACGCGGTGCAGCGGCTGGAGTGGCAGCTGAAGCTGCAGGAGCTGGACCTCGCCACCTACAAGTCCACTAGCATCTTCGAGATCCCCGAGTTCTACATCCCCCTGGTGGAGGTCAACGACGACTTCGACCTCACGCCCATATGAGAGTGTGGAGCGGAGGGGGGAGGGGGGTCTCTCTCTCTCTCCCTCTCTAACGGCAGACGCAGTGTTGTTTTCCGTCTCCTGTTCCCCCACCTCCCCCCCCCCCCCCCCCCCCCCCCCATCCACCCACCCGTCACAGGAAGCTCAACGCTGACGTGTCCAGAGGACGGGTCACGTGGGGAGAACGCGGACCCCGTGGGGGAGGCTGGGATCACATGGGTGAGGACGGATGGGATCCAATGGGGGAGGACAGATTAGACTGGGGACGGATGGGATCACATGGGTGAGGCCGGATGGGATCCAATGGGGGAGGACGGATGGGATCCGGTGGGTGAGGACGGATGGGATGGGTCTAGCGGGGGTGGGGGGTGGGGAGGGGGGCAGAAGAGCAGCCTGGCCGAGCACTTAACGGCCACGGGTATGAACGCCAGAGAGCACTTAAGAAACGATTTGCATCCATTGAAAAAAATAAAAAAGGAGGAGATAATAACAAGCATGCTCTGACAGAGTAGGGGGGGGGGTGAGGCGCTATTTGTACAGGATGCAGGACTGACTAACCTGAGAAGCCCCCCACCGACCAGGCCTTTGATGGAAGTCCATGCCTCTAAATGTAGCCCACTACGGTCCAAAGGCTGGCCCATGACGCTAGCTTCGCTACGCTAGGCCGAGCCGGTTGAGCTATGCTGGATTGTGCCATGCTTTGCTATGCTAGGTTGAGCTATGCTATGCTTGGCCGTGCTATGCTAGGCTGGCCTGGGCTGGGCCGGGTCATGCTATATTATGATAGGTGTCTGCTTTTCTCGACACAGAAGCGGGGTGTACACCGATGTCCCCGCCTGCTACCGCTCTCCGCCATGCTGGCTCTCGCGCGACTAAAAGATTTCCAATCTTCTTTTGGTTCGGCTTCGCCTCATTTCACAAACTGTGTTCTTACATTTGTGTACAGACTGTGTGCTCTTATTGTTTTTTAACTTATTTTATACATACAGATTGTGCATTTGTAAATAGCCATGTAATTATCGTTTTAAACGTGTTAAAAAAAAAGAACACGCAAAAAACAAAAAAGGTAATGGATATTTTGATTGTAAAACTTTGTTCTGTCTCATGTTTCAATGGACCAAAGTTGGCTTTTTCTATGGAGTGTCCTTGTTGCTGTTGTCTGAACCCATTACGCATGTGTTGTCGGGTTTTCTGTTTTCCCTCCGCCTCCGCTTCCTTTATCCCTGGCGCTCTGGACCACCAAGACCCTTGGATTCTTTTATTTTGTTGACCTCTGCTTATTACAGTGCTGTGCATGCGTTACGTTGTTAAATCTCTTCCTGAAGAGCTGTACTGTAGACTAAATAGTGAGGTTATACTGAAGTGTTGCAGCTTTCCTTTTGTGCTGTTGTGTTTTATGTCACTCTGCAGCCTCGATTCCTTGTGTGTTGTCCCTTGTGTCTTGCGCACATTAAAAAAAAAAAGAACGAAAAGAAAGTTTGTTGTGGCTTAAGCGGAATAGAAACATACTTTTACAGTTTCAATGTGAGATCACAACAAATCCTATTTTTTCAACATAATGCCTTTTTGAACGATAGTTCTAAAAATGTCTATTTTAATATTTACTTGTTACAAGACATGTACATATTTGTAATATATAATTGAATAAATTTTATTGGTTGTGAAATCAAAGTTTGACTCATTTTATTATTATTATCATTGACCTATTTTATTTAATAAGGCACACCAAGGTGGATAGTTATTTCATTTACCTTAAAGTAGTACTGATTTCAGGCAGAAGATGTCGCTGTGCAGTCGGAACATAAGAGTCAAATTCTTGCACCCGTTGGAAGCTGATGAAATGAATGAACTTGCATGGTACGCTTGATTTGATGTCAACCGCCCTAGGTAGAACAGACCATTTAAATAAGAGGCCTTTAATTAAATACACCCTGTTTGCGTTATCGAGAATTGCAGGGATTATGTCTGCATAATTATCCATAATTAAAAGTGTAGCCTTTACAAATATAGCAATTGTAATTCTTAAACTTTGAAGTGAAGGAAGATTTGACCTTTGCCTTTTGTTTTTGGCGTCAAATAAGTTTAGGATGGGGGAGGCAGTAATGAGGGTTAAAAAGCAAAACAAAAACACTTGAGCGCGCCTCTCAGCAGGGAACTGTGTTCATCTTCACAGCTTCCGAGTCCGCCTTTCACACCTAATAGGGTGCTACCGGCCCCCCATTCATGGGACCCTTTATACGACTGGCGTCAAGGGATTGCTAATTGGAGGTTTACATTTCCAAAAGAAGAAATTTGCGTGTGAAAAGCGAATCATCGTAGCCAGTTGTTTTTTTTAAACCATTGGTCAATCCCCCTTCCAAAGAAAAGTCTACCTACATTGGGCGATGGACTAGAAGTGAGAAGCAGGGTAACATTTATACGGAGACGTTTACGCGGTGGAAGCAACAGCCTCTCAGTGGTGCTGGTATTTATGGTGTCAGTCAGAGTGGAAATCTTTCATCTTCCACTATCGCGATTCACTAGTTATCTCGAAGCGAGACGTGTCTGGGTCGGTGTTGAAAGCAGCGCCAGTGTCCGTCTCGTACATAGTTGTTGGAAGTGAAAATGGACCGTTCGCCTTTAAGGCGCCCGACTGCCTGTTGCTTTGTGCTGCGGAGAGACTGACGCCCTCTGGACAGTGGACACTGCAGCGGCATCACTCCATACTGGAAAGTGGAGAAGTTCAAAGGGGGGTAAAGGAGAGATCGTTTCCCGAGGATTTTTTTTTCCAAGCCCATCGCTTTGTTGTGGTAAGTGTTTAATGTACGTTGTGTTTTTTTTTGCATATCTGATCGCGAGACTGTCGTGCGTGCGAGAGAAGTCCGATAAGAGCCCAGTTTGGAAGAAGTAGTCCTGAGAGGGAGAGTCCACCAACTGCATCTCCTGGTCGGGGAGCTAATGTTGCTCACATGGTTTCTCTCCGTGATGTTAAGCAATGTGCAACAAGTGGGCGAGCGTGATGGGTGCAGATCGCTCTGTGTTTACCAAGATTTTTATGATCAGTGTTAGATATTTTATATCTGTAAAATACAACTTCTTTAGTCCATGTGCGAACAAAAACAAACAGGTAAAGGTAAATATACCGTGCGGTGAAAGCAAGACGACCACACTAAAAACGGTTGCCTTTTAAAAATAATAATTGGTTCGTAATTAAATTAAACTACTCATATTAATAACAACAAGCAAAAGACGGGAAAGGCAATTATATAGCAAAATGAGAACGCAACGTATATTGCATGACAAGCTCTGCCTCGAAAAGATGCTGCAGATAACTTCAGGAAGAATGCAACTTCCTACAGCTAGGACGGGACTGGGAAACGCATGACTGCATGAGCGCTTGTAGGCTATTTACAACATTTCCATCAACTCGGATGATGTTAACCTATGTGTCATGCCCCCCCCTCCCCCGTGTGTGCATGTATCAACCTCTCTACGTCAGACAATATATCATTCAGCGAAGATTTACTCTACAAACCCGTGTCCGGAATTCCACTGATGACGGATTTTGTTTATTTAAATCCAAACGCCGAAACAGCCCTCTGACCTTCACACCACCAGCACCTCAACCACCACCACCTCAACCAACACCACCACCTATGCCACCCTTTACTCACCCAATACCGCAGTCTTTGCTTCATCTCTCTCCCTCTACCCCTCCCTTCAGGTGTCTGTGCACCAGAAGCCCCTGTGCTGTGTCCCAGTAGCCTTGGAGATGAGGCCCAGCACGCAGCTCCTGCTGCCGGCCTCGCTGGCAGTGCTTCTGTGCCTCCTGGCCTCCATGCCCGCCCCGGCCAGCGGCTGCAACAAGGCCCTGTGTGCCAGCGACGTCAGCAAGTGCTTGATCCAGGTGAGGGTCTTGAGTGAGTGTGTGTGTGTGTGTTGGTGGGTGGTAGACCACAGTGGTCGTATTTTTATATGTTGTTGTGGTTGTGTATCTAGGATCTAGTATAATGTAGTGTTATTGGCTTTGTGTTTGCAATCGTTGGGTTGTGTTGAGTGCCGGATTAGCACAACAATCATGTCATACACAAACGCACGCACATGCTCATGCACACGCACGCATATAGCCTACACATACACAAGAGTGTGGTTTAAAAGTATAAAAAAAATTCAGAACCTTGGTTTCCATTCATGATGTCAATTCTGTCTACAGAACCGAGTACAGCTGCCCATAAATGATAAATGTTGGTGCACTTTCATTTTCAGGTTATGTGTCAATTCCCTGACAAACAACACATTAACAAATTATAATGCATAACTTCAACTTATAATGATGAGTAAACCAATCAAAACGGATACCGTTGTCATTTCTTTGGTATACCAGGCAGGGCTTGACTTTTCCTGCAAATGAGCAGTGATGCAATTTCACAGCAGTAGTATTTAAAGCTATACTTAGCACTACTCAATCCCTCCTTTCCATTGACATGAGAGGCATGGGTGGGATTTTTTTAACAGCATTTCCTTCATTACATCACTGAGCAGTACTGTGTGTTGAAGAGAGCGGGGGTCACTTTCTCTTTCAGCTCTCAGTTTTCTACTCTCGTAGTATTTAACTTTGCCAAACCGGCACTCTCCGTTATCATACTTCCTTCCTCCTGCCAGCGTTATTTGTAGGTCTTGGGACACTCGGTCAATCATCTGATGCTCATGGTTTCATCTCTCGAAGTAGTATATCTTTAATTTCTCCAGGGTTTAGATTGCAATAGACACTACAATTCCTAAATCAGCCAATAAGATGATTTAGATGACAACATAGTTTTGACATTAAGATGATTAAAACGTCAAAATGATTTAGACTTAAACAGCAGGGACACGAGCTGGAGCCTGAGAGTGAGTCCTGCTCCTGTCAGAACCACCATGCCTGGTCTCTTTATACAAATCAGGAACCAAACTCTTTTTGGTTTTCACATTAATCCGTGGGTCGTATTCTTATCAGTAAAATCCTGACCTTCTCCAGGAGCGTCGTCTATAATGTACTAATCCAACATGTCTAGGCTCCTGTGTTTTCCTCTACTGTGTTGTTTTCAGGACACGATCAAAGTGAATCGGCAGCTCAACAGTAGTCAGTAGAGGGAGAGGGAGGGGGAGTCCAGGAGCAATGAGGCCCGAGTCCAAGTTTGAGGCGATCTAGACATGGGAACGTATGCAGATGCTTTCTTTTGATAAGAAGGAAAGATATTTTGCTCAGTGTTTCATTCTTTTTACAGATTGTGTGTGTGTGTGTGTGTGTGTGTGTGTGTGTGTGTGTGTGTGTGTGTGTGTGTGTGTGTGTGTGTGTGTGTGTGTGTGTGTGTGTGTGTGTGTGTGTGTGTGTGTGTGTGTGTGTGTGTAAAAGCTTACGCCTACTGAAAGATTTTTTTCTTTTTCAAGAGAGCGGCAGTGCTGTAAATTCTTAAATCCACGTGAATATACCATAACCTAGGCTAATGAAACAGAAGTTTTGCTGTGGGAAAAAGTGAGTTTTCATAAACGAAGACGCACAGTCCTCCCAGGGTTTACCAACACGTAGCCCTTCTCTGTGGCCGTTTGCTGCAAGAAGTCACTGATTGGTGGAACATGCGCCGTGTTATGCTTTTTTTCCGACAGGCAGAGCTAGGACTTATCTGAAGGCAGGGGGGGGAAATCGAAACACTGAATTTTCCCCAACCACTTTTCAGCAGTGCATTTTTAAAATGATTTCGCAACATCGTTATCACAAGGTTATATTGCTTTTTCGGATCATCGTGATTCTGGAAGGAACTGCAGAACTGTCAATTCGGTCAATTCGGCTCGAGGGGCCAGAGGCGAGATGGCCTCCTGCTGTTTTACTGCGGTAGAAAAATGCTGTAGGAAAATGGCATCACTGGTTCAAGCTGAGGCTTATTACAGTGCTGGCATCTACGTCTGCATCCCGTCAACTTCACCTCCAATTTCTGTGTGTCTGTCTGTAGGTGGGTTTGTGTGTTTGTGAGATTATGCAGTGTTTGTCTTTGACCTTGTATTAGCTTAGCTGCCAGGCCTCGTTCATTATGTACCCTCAGTGTCCATTTAGGCCTGACGCGCTCTCTCCCTACTGGCTCTCGGCGATGTTATGATAGCTGAATTTGGATGTGGTCTCTAAATAAACTGGCTCCTCCAAATGTAGAGTTATTTATACATCTAGGGGGGGTTTAGGGAAGAGCTTCATTTGACCGGGAGAGCTCTATTTTTGGTCAGATAAACGTTTGAAATATGGTGCAATTTCCCCGGAATAGTAAACTTTTTTATTTTTTAAAGGGGCATTGGAATCTCACCAAACAGATTGCATGCATGCTTCAGTTTTCTGTCCTTATTTAATCTTTGCTGACTTTCGGTTGACTTTGAGGCTCCGGCCTTTTCAAATGGCTACACTCAAATGATTTATTAATGCAATAAAGCCACAAACCAGCCGGTCCCCCATTGGTGTGTGTGTGTGTGTGTGTGTCAGTATGTGTGTGTGTGTCCGTATGTCTCTGTTTGTATGTCAGTATGTCCCTGTCTGTCTATCTGTGTGTGCGTGTGTGTGCGTGTGTGTGTGTGTGTGTGTGTGTGTGTGTGTGTGTGTGTGTGTGTGTGTGTGTGTGTGTGTGTGTGTGTGTGTGTGTGTGTGTGTGTGTGTGTGTGTGTGTGTGTGTGTGTGTGTGTGTGTGTTTTCTTCCTTCTTGCTCCTTATTTCTCGATGGCCCTGTGCCAAGAGCCTGACCTCAGCGGCACCGGCTCGTTAGCTGTCAGAGAGGGGAGAGGCTCCGCCGCCGGGGCCCCGTGGCCCCCTGGCCCCGTGGCCGTCGCTGGGCGCTGCCGGTGATTAGTAGGACGCGTTATCCCCGGGGCCCCGCTGCATGCGCTCGGCTGCCACCTTAACTCATTTGTCTGGATTCCCCAAATCCCCGGGGTGGGGGCTGTGGAGGGAGGGAGGGGGGGGGGCAGGATAGGGTCATAGCGAGGTGTGTGTTGTGTGTGTGTGTGTGTGTGTGTGTGTGTGTGTGTGTGTGTTGGGGAAGTTGTTAAAGTCCTGCTGGTTAGTTTGTGTGTGTGTGAGACAAAGCAGTAAGCTTTGTGGACTTGCTTTAGTGGTTGGGCTGCCAGGCTAGCCTCCAGCCCAGACGGTTTTGTCCAGGCCTCTTAAGCTGGGTGGGGCCGCACTTTCCAAGTTACACACCACCACCACCAGAGCTCTTCGGGGCAAGGCAGCACACGTCTCACTCTCCACACACACACACACACACACACACACACACACACACACACACACACACACACACACACACACACACACACACACACACACACCCCTGGCGTATGCATGCAGCAATGACTGATTGCTGTGATTTCCATTTCGGAGAGCCCCCACTTGTTGAGTGTGAGAGTGCTGAGCCTCTGGTGGTTCTCAGTGAAACCTCATCCATCTCTGTTCACTGCCGAGGAGGGAACGGCTGCCGGAGGTGTTTGCACTACGATGCTCATTTGGCCTCACAAGTCGCCCTGTTTAGGGGGGCAGTTTGGAGACCTGGATGTGGTCGGGGATTAGTTAGTATATTTATGACTATAATTACACTTCCGTGACCCATAAAGCATATTCAAAATTGATGTGGGTATAATGTAGTCCTCCTTTTCACCCCCTTGGTACTTGGGTCTGTTGGAGAGAATCGCTTCCCCCCCCCCCCCCTCCCTTCTCGGGCAACTGCAGTGAGATTTTCGAAAGGTGTAATTTTCCACCTTGAGGCGGTCGTAACGGCCGCTCATCGGATTACCTCTTAACCACGGGCCGGCGGCGCAGAGAGGGCGAGGCTGGGGGTTTAGGGGAACTGCGTGTGGGGTTGTTTGCAGTCGCCTCTGAGTCACGGGCCCTGGTCTTTTATCATGCCCCAGACACTGTTTATGTTTAGGAGAGGCTTTGGGAGAACGAAAGAGGAGAGGTGAGGCAGAGTAGAGCAAAGACAATGTTGGAAACAAAACATTCCGAACAAGGCAGGCAGTGGAGGGATTCAAAAATGTGTGGGAAGCGGCCGTGTTCTCCCTGGTCGCCAGGTGTTTTCACCCTCCACCTTCTCCCCAACCCCTCCCTCTCTCACTCTCCTTCCAGCTCCTTCTCTCGCTTACTCTCTCTCTTGTTGTAGTGACCTTGACTTTGTGGAATGTGCTCCCTGTGTGTGTGTGTGTGTGTGTGTGTGTGTGTGTGTGTGTGTGTGTGTGTGTGTGTGTGTGTGTTTGTGTGCGCGCGTGCATGTGTGTGTGTGCCCATGAATGCGCGTGTGTGTGTGTGTGTGTGTGTGCGCACATGTGTGAGAGGGAATTAGCAACTCCACACAGCAGGCCCTTCCACTCTCTTTGCCCCCAACAAAGGCAGACCTGGATTCTGTTTGGTAAAGGAATGTCTGTTTTCTCCTTTGATTCCCCGCTGGCAGTCCTCTTTGATATTCACCCTAGCTGCGTCTCCAGGAAGGCTCTTTTGTTCAAGATATGGTGTAGTTAAAGCGGAGCGAGAAAGCTATTCCATTAAGAATCATGGAATAGCCAGGTTGGGAAACGGGAAACAGTTGAAGATGTGTCATGCTCTTGTTTCGTCCACACTTGGTTGCTGTGAATAAACGCTGTATGTCGGCGGTATCTCTTGCTTACGGCTGGGCTGTAAGGGGTTGCATCAAGCGTGGCTCTTTCAGACATCAAACGGCTGAAGCGGCGGTCCAGGTAGTGCCAGACACTCAGCCTCTGGGGCCCACTCAAACCTGCATCAATAAAAAGGAACAAACAAAGGTTTGATTGCAAAATGAACTCGTATCAAATTCGAGTGGTGTCTTCATCGGTGGTGTGTTTTGTTGACGGGGAATTAACTGCCGAATTATCTCTTCCAATGAAATTTCACTCATACCGTAGTATTGTATGTGTGCAAAGACTGTCATGTCCACCTACCTCATGTTTATAAGGTTACCTGTTAATCATCCAATATATATTCATCCTTGTTCATGCACCATTGCAACAAACCTCATTGTACTTTTTTAATATATCATCTCTATATTTATATATTCATACAAAGTAGCAGTTAAAGTTAGTCTTTTAGCTTTGTTTTAGCAAGTTTAGCTGTAGGTCTATTTTCTGAGTTCCTGGAGAGCCAGGAGGAACGTGGTAACGTTTGGTTAGGTGTAGTCTACACGCACTTGGCCAATAAAGCTGATGACGTGATGAAGTCATGAAAGGTTGCAATGGAAAAAGTAATGATGCCCTAGTGCCCTTCCTCTGCACCTTTCTACCCTGGAGGTTGTAACACGAGAAAAAGCCAACCAAAAATAATTGTGGGTGATTCTTAACAGGGTCAGGTTCCGACCTACCGAAAACATCTCAATACAGCAACGGTACTGTCCTATTCAGAGACAATTCTCTTCGACACCGTTTCACAACAGTTTTGTACACTAATCTTATTTTTGTTAATGGGGATATTCATATATACCCTTTATGCCATTTCATGTCTGAAAAGTGCTAGTGTCAGGAATTTTGACAACTGCCCTGGAAGCCATAACATGTTATTGGCCCCTGGCTGTTGACGTACTAATGGCATGTTTCCTGTGATCCTGTGCTGACTCCTGCTATTACCTGCAGCAGAAAAATATTTCCATACATGTCTATCGTCTTTGTTCTGTTATTAAAAGCCAAACAGGTGCTTTTGTTTTCACAATGTGTTCCAATAGTTTGTATAGTGTAAATTATGTGTCCAAATGCCACAAACGTTCCCGTTCACATACATCCTGCTTTATGTTTATCTTATAAATTGCCTTATTTGTATCATGCTTAAACACCAAAAATGCAACGCGCCGCACACACACGGGCACAAACACACAAATCAGTTTTGCAAATAATGTTGAACCAATCCTGCTGCTTAATCCGTATCCCCGTTCCATAACGTCACTTGAAATGTCTGAAACCACTCCAACTAACCCCAGCTGCTCCTTGTTTTCATACGGCAATTCTTTGTATGACAGAACCGTTGACCTTTACAGCTCTACGAACACACAAGTGGAAAAAGCACCCCGTGTCCTCATGTGGCAAGCTCCTTAAGATGTTGTTTTTATTACATATGTTATGGGGCAATGGCTGACGTGGGCTCTCGTGTGTGTGTGTGTGTGTGTGTGTGTGTGTGTGTGTGTGTGTGTGTGTGTGTGTGTGTGTGTGTGTGTGTGTGTGTGTGTGTGTGTGTGTGTGTGTGTGTGTGTGTGTGTGTGTGTGTGTGTGTGATGCAGGAGTTGTGCCAATGCCGTCCCACCGATGGAAACTGCTCCTGCTGCAAAGAATGCATGCTGTGTCTGGGTACCCTATGGGAGGAGTGCTGCGACTGCGTTGGTGAGTATCCCTCCTCATGTCTTAACCCTGTTATCCCCTTCACCTAATAATACAGGTATTACCGTCATTTCGATCAAGGCGATGCCATAGCTGGCCGAAGTAGTGCCGGTGGATAACTAAATATTATTGGGTTGATTGTCTCGTATAATATAACCTATCATATCACAAAAATACGTTTTGGGACTTTATAGAAATTATAATGAGATGTTGAAAGACACTCTTCCGATTGCGGGATCTCGTGTGGTTTTGATTTTAAACAACTAGGCTGAGCAGGTAGAATGTTAGTGCATTGCTGTTGAACTCTTTGGGTGTGAATTGGACTAAACCGGGAACATTTCACTTCTGTAATGGTCTGCTAGACCTCTGCCCTATATAATAATGTACTGGTAATATTGGAGTAGTATTCCAGAGTTGTCTATTATCACTTGTTCAATATTATTTGAAAAGTGGCCTCTAGTCATGTATAAAACCTTTGCTCTTATTGAAAATAAATTCCTCAAGAGTAGGAAAAGGATGGGAAAGCCATAGTAAGGAGTCTCGTTTCTTTGTTGCCGTGTAGTGAACCCAAACTGCTTTCCAGATTCTCTGGAGGCCATGTTAATTATCATGTTATTAGGGCACAGGAAATTGAAAAAGGTTAGTCCCTACTCCGTAGCTCCTACCCAAACAGTCAGGAAGTCTCTCAGAGACTCGGGTTGATCAAAAGAAGCGGAGCCCAGAAAAGTAAGGTCAACCCCTTTCCCCGTGAACTTTGACCTCATGCTCTCTGCCTGTGCGCGCAGTTGGGGGTGTATAAACAAGCCAGTGAACAAAACACCAGCCGTTTTGTGGAGCAGAAAAGCATTATAATAATTACTCCGTTGTGTCTCCATCTGAACCGGCCCTCCCGGCCCACGGGGCCTTCAGATCGCCTCTGATTGGCAGATATTATGGTGCATGTTGACAAGCGGGGCTTAGATCAGATTCTTTCATGTGGCCGGCATCAAATAAAAGCACATGACACTGTTAGCGCGCAGCTCACTGCTGGCGTACAGATGTTTTCTTCCCGAGGAGTTTTCCTATTGGACGGACCTTTCCCTCTGTTAACACAGCTGAAGACAACCCTCGGCTGCGGGCGAGTCGATCTTTCTCATTTATGAGATTGTTTTTCGCGGTGCGAGCTTCATGTCCATTTTAAGTAATTTTCCGTTCTAAACATGTGGTCTTGGGCCAAGCGCTCGGCTTTTGAAGTGCGTGTCTGTGAGTGGTTCTACCTAACAGGGGCAGAAGAGCCGAGGGGGAGAGGACGGTTTGTGTTTTGAGAGGAGAGGGAGGACAGCAGGGAGGGGATGGAGGGAGGATTTCGTGTATGCTTCATCTAAAACAGCTGTTTGGGCTTTTGCTTTTTCACCGCTGATGCGTAATCCTATTCCTGCGTCTGTCTTGGTTCCCCGTTGAATGATTCACCCATAAGCTCACATTCACTTTGACTCATTCAAAAAGGGTTAGGAAAGTCATATATGTGAGTGTGGGGTGTTTGCCAAGTGATTTGCTACTGGGCTTAAAAGTGAAATGTAGTCTGCAAAAGACACTAAGCAGGGACACAGGGGGTAAACCAACGGTTTAAGTTCATGATTTTTTTTCTTTCGAGAAGCAAAATGCAAATAAAACACTCAAACTTCAGTCTCCACCATTTCGATGTTAAATGTCGTTTCCTTCCGCGTGTTCACGTGGTGCCGTCTTGTCCCCGTCCCCAGGCATGTGTAACCCCAAGAACTACAGCGACTCCCCGGCCACGTCCAAGAGCACCGTGGAGGAGCTCCACCGGCCCATCCCCTCGCTGTTCCGCGCGCTGACAGAGGGCGAGGCGCCCATCAACATGATGGTGGTGTCCTTCCCAGTGGCGGAGGAGCTGTCCCACCACGAGAACCTGGTGTCCTTCTTGGAGACGCTGGAAGACCAGCACCAGAACGTCTCGCTCCCCGGCAACAGCATTCACGCCAGCTACGACACACAAGGTAATTCAGTGCCAAACAGACAAACAAACACGGCAGTTAAAAAAAAAAGACGGCACAGCTTAAAAGACAACTTGTCTTTTTCCTTCCTTTCTTTTTTTTTTACACGATTTTAATCAATTTACTTTCCACTTTTAACTGAAAGTTGGAAACCGTGGTGCGGTGGTGTTGGTTGGTTTTTATTTTCCTCTGGAGCTGTGTTGGCTCCTGCGACCCCATGCTTATTAGCTATAAAAAGACACACTCATGAACATGAGCACTTCCCGCAGAGCTCATTATGGGCACCGAAAACCATGTGGTAGCCCCTCGCTCGCTACGCGCGATATAAAAGTAAGAACGATGTGGCGTCGGTTTATCGTCGCATAAACCCCTACACATTCCCGCAAGCTGTAGTCATGTCATGGCCTAGACGTGTGTGTGACTCATGTGTCCCCATCTGTGTGTCTCCCGTTGCAGACAACATGTGCACCGTGGTGTACTTCGACGACTGCGTGTCCATCCGCCAGTGTAAACTCTACTGCGAGTCCATGGGAGGATCCAAGTACCGGTGGTTCCACAACGCGTGCTGCCAGTGCATCGGACCCGAGTGTGTGGACTACGGCAGCAAGGCTGTGAAGTGCATGAACTGTTTGTTCTGAAGCGGGGGTGCATGGGATGTGGGGTACCTGATGTATGTACCTATGCATGTGGACTGAAGGCATAGAAGAAAAAAAAAAGCTATGACCGGTGTGTGTTAACGATTTAAAATATCCTTGTAAAATATCCCCTCCTTCCCCAATTTGCTCTTCCTTATGTTTTGTATCTCGCCGTTACGTTTCACTGTATATTTTTAGATCTGTTTTTTTCTTTTCTTTTTTTTTTTTACTAGAGGTGTATATGAATAATGTATTTTTACAACAACGATCCGCTAAATGTCCTATGGGATGCCAAATAAAACAAGATTTGGTGACTGACGTGTGGATGTATTTACTGTGTTTGATTTGAAAGGGTTTTGTCTTTCTCCTGCGTCACCCTTCTCTCATTCTAGTCCTAGTTAAGCACTATGCTGGCCAGGAAACGCATCATTTCCTGGGGAAACAAAGTTGTTATTATACCATTCTCGTCCACAGGTGTTCACTGCTCCCTGTCTGTCTCGAGAGAGCCAGCTCGCTGATGCCAATCTTTTACTGCTGAACAAGCCCCCTTTGTTATGCCAAAATGCATTTCAAAGGCACTATCGCTGATTCTGTTCCCACTTGGCATGCAACAGTAGTTAGCAAGGAGCAAATGTGTTAAAGGCACAAAGAGACCTTGTTTGTCTTTCTTTAATGATATTGAATCGGGGCAGTGTTGTTTTTTTATGCCGGCACAGCTGTGGGTTATGTGGGAGAGAGGAGCACCAAATATAGCATGGAACTAATGCGTTCCATGTGGCCTGGTGACGATCATCAATCTTTGGAATATCACCACAGGGTTGGGGATGTGTGATTAAGAATGACAGGTGGTTACGCTCAATTGACATGAGAATTAATATTTCTTCCAACTACATTTTGTACACTAAGTTTAGTTTGTGAGAAAATGAATTGTAAAGTACGACCACAAACTAAACACCCTTTATGGTTTCCAGATGGAGGAGTTAGTATTATTACTGATGCAGATCATAGTTCTATATATTTAATTGTATTGGCTTAGCTGCACCATTAAATCTGTTTTGTAGTTTAAATGCATTTATTGAACTACATTTCCTACCATGCAGTGCCGTTGCGCAGACTCAGAAGGGTTTATTTAGTATATGGAAAGCCGGAAGCGTTACTGTGAAATTGACCGAACGGACTACTAGTTGGTAAAGTTACTCAATTTTATCGTTTGAGTGTTTGGCACAACGATATCAGTTACAAACTATACTGCAGTACATGTAATAATCACAAATTTTATATTAGGGTTTATTTTAAAAAATAGGGGGCTAAATTGGACTGTTGGGCTAGCGAATCAGCTAGCTTAGCTGCGTAGCTATCTAGCCAAGTTGTTAGCATATGGGCCTCTTAATTTTAGATCACAAGTGCACAGTGTATGTATTTAATTGAATTATTCAACTTTAATAGTATACGCTTCTATTGTCCAGCCACTTCCCTTAATTCTGGCCTACGACATGTTTGCAACGAGCTGTAGTGTGAACCGAGGACTGGGTTTGTCAGCTAAACATGCTGACAGCAGCTTGTGTTCATCTCTTGATGAACCCATGATTTTACTTTTCTGCACTGCACATGTACAATGGCAATGTTTCACAGTTATTAGCGACTAAGCAAAAAGCTACAATTTTGGCTTGTAGCTTCAGTGCAGTATTAGGTTGTAACGATGTCCACATAAGGTCTAAACCATTTCTCTAACAATATTTTACATTTGACTGTTCGTCTTTATGATCTCAAAAAATGTATTTACATTTAACCTACTATTAATGACAATCAGTAGTTTAGAACACCCTGTAACACCATGTTTACGTCATTAATCCTATTATATTATAAATTTGCTAGCTCTTTAGTTTTTTGGAGGCTGGAATGGGTTAAACCATATTGATCCAGGCTAAACTGTTTCCTTAGCAATACGGAGCATTTATTTTTTTGCTGACATTGCTGATTGTTTCTATGCCCTGTTAAAAGATTACCATCATATTTGTTCTACATCATAGCCCCATCTGGTGGGTATTTATTACTTCTGCAGCTGTCGTGTTCCTTCTTTCATTCTACCATGGATTCAGCTAAAGGCAACTTTTAGCAATGTATTGATAGGTGATAGACGGCAATGAATACCAATGGCATTTATGAGCATAACTATGCAATAACAGGTTTAAGTTGTGCATTTGATTTGCAACTCACAACGTCCAACTTTTGGGTGTTTCGTTATGCCCAAAATAATATTTTAGAAAAAGTTATTGATATCTTTATTTGCTGGATATTGGTAGGATTACAATCATTTACATAATTATACATCCAGAATCAATGTGATTAACATTTTCCAACAGTATTGATTCTGTGTTGAAACATAGTATATTGTCAGTAAAATGCAACAGTACTAGAAGCTGTTATTGTTGTGACCTAGCCAACAAAACTTTCCTTGAGTATAAAATAATCATAAAAAACTCTTTATGCCAAAAACCTTTTTCAGGATTACAATGGCAGTTTTTCCCACCTGAATGCTTAACATTCGTTTAGCGTGAATGCAGTCCACCCTGAAGTCCTCCTGGATGACCTCCTGATTGTTTTGTAGAGCAGAGATCAGCCATGTATAAAATGCAAGCATTTACCACCCGTTACGCAATATTTTTTTTCGTAGGATAAGTCTTGGATTCTCGTCTCTGATTGGATAGAAGGGCTCTCCTCCAATTGGTTATGGTTAGGGTAAGGGTTAGCCCTAAACTCCCGCAAACAGCTAGGACAAATCAAAACACGATCTAAAGGAGAGCCCTTCTAACCAATCAGAGGCGAGAATCCCAGAGTTATTCTACGAAAAGAAATATCACGCCGTGTGTGTGTGTGTGTGTGTGTGTGTGTGTGTGTGTGTGTGTGTGTGTGTGTGTGTGTGTGTGTGTGTGTGTGTGTGTGTGTGTGTGTGTGTGTGTTTTACGCCCTGGCATATCCATTTACTGCGCTCAATTCAAAGCACACACAGATCGACCAACCTTTCGATCTGTGACAAGGTTGCCGTGCTGTCTGCTTTATGAGCGCTGTATAGTCTCTCTGAAACCGGGGTTTTAATATATATGCGTGTGTGTGTGTGTGTGTGTGTGTTGTTCCCGGCAGGTGTGATGTAATGCCGCCAGAGGCCTGAGCAGGGCAGAGCAGCCATGACGGAGTGCTTCCTGCCCCCCAGTGGCGGCAGCCCCTCGGAGCAGCGGCGGGCTGAGCACCCGGGGGGTGCCGCCCGCACCCCCAGCTCCGAGGAGGTCAGCCCCACCAAGTTCCCCGGGCTGTACCGCACGGGGGAGCCCTCGCCGCCGCACGACGGCCACCACCACCACCACCACTACGAGCCGGCCGACCCCTACCTGTCGGAGGACGACAAGGAGCACGGCAAGAAGAAGAACAAGTTCAAGAAGAAGGAGAAGAAAAGTAAGGCGCGGTGACGTCCCGCTGTCGGGGGTGGTCAGGCATATCAGTAGGTTATTGCAGTGGAGTCGAAGGGCGTCCCTGCCCCGCTTGAAGCTCTCTAACCCTAGCCCGAGTGGTCCGCCTGTGTATTCCTTGAGAAGGAAAACATACGGGGGCATCCCTCCTTTCAGGGATGGCAAGAATTGCAAAAAACACGTAGTGGTATTTTCTAAACTTGAACAACATTAAGTATCGACTCATTACTGTGAGTTGCATTCTGAAATCCACTCAACGATTACCTTAGGATTTAATGTAAAAACTGACGTCATTGTTGTATAAATGGTAAATTCCTATCCTGTTCTTATGCGTGCAGATTCTGTTGATATCTTGGTCAGTTTACTTTCCATGCCTATATTTATCACTCCAACCAGGTCACTGTGGGAGAGCTAGTTCAGTGTAAACCCAGAGTACCTCCTTTTTATTTTATTTTTTTCATAAAAAAGAAAATAGTCTAGTGATTTTAAAGGTGGCAACGACCTCATTAAAAGGGCACTAATTAGGTCTGACTAATGGTAGCTTCTGCGATTAGAGGGTGATGACAGATCCAACAGATAACCGGTTCAGCGAGAGGAGCCTGTCGTGTGCATTGGGAGCTGATGATGCTAATTCAGTAACTGACCTCCTTTTTTATTTTTTCTCCTCCTCCAACTCCCTGTTCTCAAAACCGACCTACTTTCCTGTTTTATTTTCCTTTTCGCTCCTTCTACTCCGGCGCCTCCACCGCAGCTGTAAGGGGGAGATCCGATTCAGCACAAACACGGTGTATGTATCTGCGTTTTCCCCCACTTGTGTTCCTAACCTTTTTGTTTGCTTCCTGCTCCTCCCTGCCTCCAGCCGAAGGCTACGCCGCCTTCCAGGAGGACAGCTCGGCGGACGAGGCCGAGAGCCCCTCCAAGATGAAGCGCTCCAAGGGCATCCACGTCTTCAAGAAGCCCAGCTTCTCCAAGAAGAAGGAGAAGGACTTCAAGGTGAAGGAGAAGGGCCCCAAGGAGCCCAAGGAGAAGGAGAAGGGCCCCAAGGAGCCCAAGGAGAAGAAGGAGGACAAGGACAAGGAGAAGGAGAAGGAGAAGAAGTCCAAGGACCTGACGGCCGCCGACGTGGTCAAGCAGTGGAAGGAGAAGAAGAAGAAGAAGAAGCCGGTCGAGGCGGAGCCGGCGCCGTTGCTCGTGGAGGCCCCTGCGTTCAGGCCCGTCTTCGGGGCTCCCCTGGCCGAGGCCGTCAAGAGGACGGCCCTGTACGACTGCATCCAGCTGCCAGCCGTCTTCAGGGAGTGTGTGGACTACATCGAGAGCTACGGCATGAAGTGTGAGGGCATCTACCGAGTGTCGGGTATGGAGACATCTTTGTTCTGCTCCTCAATGATTGATGATTGGCAGTGGCAGACAGACAGTCCTCTGTATTTATGCTAGAAAGTGTGTGTATGTCAATCGTTAATGTCTGGGTCGGTTCAGTTGATTGTAGGGATGCACCAGAACAGCTTTGTCGCTGTGTATAATTAGTGTCCAATGACAAGTACCATCTCAATACTTTTACTGAACGTTGCAGAATGTGGAGTTTCCTCCTTAATCATGATCTTATTCTACCTTGGAGTTATACTGATGGCGGATCCCTATTGGATTCAACAGCTACTCTCTTCCTAACAGAGGACTCCCATGTCCCAGATCGTGCCCTGACTCTCTCATCCACCCCCCCCCCCGCCAGGTATGAAGTCCAAGGTGGACGAGCTGAAGGCGGCCTACGACCGCGAGGAGTGCCCCTGCCTGGAGGAGTACGACCCACACACGGTGGCCAGCCTGCTGAAGCAGTACCTGCGCGAGCTGCCCGACCACCTGCTGGGCCGGGAGCTGGTGCAGCGCTGCGAGGACGCCTGTGGCCGACCCACGGAGGCCGAGAAGGTGGCGGAGATCCAGAGGCTGCTGACGGAGGCGCCGCCCGGCGGCGGGCTGCTGCTGGCCTGGCTGGTCACGCACATGGACCACGTCATCGCCCGCGAGGCCGACACCAAGATGAACATCCAGAACATCTCCATCGTGCTCAACCCCACCGTCCAGGTAAAACGGAGAGGGGTGGTCTAACGTCGTGGAAGAACTGCTCTTTCTTTGCTTACTTACATTTTTAAAAATGAGTTTTTATTTGGTATCAAACAATCTGTATGGATTGTAATGCACCTAGACTGACTGGAGACTAGGGCCTGACTGAAGACTAGGCCTGACTGGAGACTAGGCCCTGACTGGAGAATAGGACAAGACTGGAGACCGGGTCTGAGGAGGCTAGGCCCTGAGTGGAGGCTAGGCCCTGAGTAGAGGCTAGGCCCTGAGTGGAGACTAGGCCCTGAGTGGAGACTAGGCCCTGACTGGAGACTAGGCCCTGACTGGAGAATAGGACAAGACTGGAGACCGGGTCTGAGTGGAGGCTAGGCCCTGAGTGGAGGCTAGGCCCTGAGTGGAGGCTAGGCCCTGAGTGGAGGCTAGGCCCTGAGTGGAGGCTAGGCCCTGAGTGGAGGCTAGGCCCTGAGTGGAGGCTAGGCCCTGAGTGGAGGCTAGGCCCTGAGTGGAGGCTAGGCCCTGAGTGGAGACTAGGCCCTGAGTGGAGACTAGGCCCTGAGTGGAGACTAGGACTGACTGGAGACTAGGTATCCAGGCTGGACTAGATATTGGGCCTGATTAGAGCTGTTCTCCTGTTGCGGTTCAGATCGGGAACAGAGTGCTGTACATCTTCTTCACCCACGTGAGGGAGCTGTTTGGAGACGTGGTCCTGAGGCCCGTGGTGCGTCCGCTGCGCTGGTCCAACATGGCCACCATGCCCGCGCTGCCCGAGACCCAGGAGAGCATCAAAGAGGAGATCCGAAGACAGGCGAGTCCACACACCACACTGACCCTCAATAGGATCTTCAACAGGACATCACCGGCTGCTACCAAACATTTATTCCACCATGTGGCGTGTGGCGTGTATAGCGGCCACATTTGGTTAGCATTTTCGCCAAGCGACCCTTTCCTGATTCTTGTATATCTGGGTGCAACGATATCTGATAGCTTGAATTAGGGCTGTAATGGTATGGACTAAAATGTACATCATGGTATGATTTGAGGCATAGACGGTAACGGTATTATCAAGGTATGTTATTTTTATCTACTAATTTCGATATGCTTCTGAAGGGGTAAAATAGTGGTTAGGCAGCAAAACGGCATAAAAGAAAATCCAAAATCTTTTCTTAACTAACTGAAAAACACTAATGTTTAATAGTATGGATTTTTCTCCACTTGCTCGCTGACCTTGCAGTATAGTTTTTGCAGTATAGTTTCGCCTGCGTGCTTACGCAATAGCATACTGCCAGTATCGCTGTCAAATCTGTCCCTTGGAAAAGTAACGTTGCGCCGAATTGAAATAGGAACTATGTTTCGTTACCATATTTTCAGTAGTTGTGCGTAACTTTACTTTTTACACGAAAAAGTAGTGAGGTTGCTGTGTTAACGCGTTACTTACTTTGTTACGCGTTGCACCGAACACTGTCTACCGGTCACACCGGCCTCACGGTAACGTCAATATCCATACCGTAGCGCAAATTCACACGTTGTACTTTCTATAGCGTTTATACCGTACACCACTAGCTTGAGTTGAATTGATGCACTGTTACAATGCAGCGTCCTGTATAAAGATGACCTCCTCTGGCTGGCCATGTGTCTGCTGCCAAAACAAACATCTGCGCTCATGATAACTGGAAAGACTTGGGTCTCTCAATTAGGTTGACAGGGTGCTGGAAAGGAATCGGAAATGATGTATCATTTGCACACACATGCACATGCACACACACACACACACACACACACACACACACACACACACACACACACACACACACACACACACACACACACACACACACACACACACACACACACACACACACACACACACACACACACACACACACACACACAGGCTGTTTGTAATCCCTCATCAGAATCAGATATACTTGAACGATCCCCGGGGGCAATTGGCTAATTGCTTCGGGTAGGGGGGCACCATTGAAAGAGCTAAAAGCCGACTTGTACGTGTGTGTGGTCAGGAGTTCCTGCTGAACTGCCTGCACAGGGACCTGCAGGCCGGCGTGAAGGACCTGTCCAAGGAGGAGCGGCTGTGGGAGGTGCAGCGCATCCTGACCGCCCTCAAGCGCACACTGAGAGAGGCCAAGAGACAGGCGAGTCCAGGACAGGATTTAGTTTTTTTTAGTTTGTTCGTTTGTATTTGTTAGGGACAGATGCAGCTCATGTGGATTGTGCACAATCCAGCCGAAAAACATCATAACGTTTAATAGCTTTAGCTCATTTCCAATGCCCGTCGCTAGAGGGGCCTTTAAAATAACATGCATAAAAATATACAGCCAACCCATTCATCCATCTCTGTTCTACCATTCATTCGTCTATATATCCATCCATCCCTATATGCAATAACATGTTCACATACTAGCCTTCCATTCCCTAATCTAGTCCTATACATTGCACATACAATGTGCAATGTACGGATGAGTCCATATAATGCATCTACACATCTGTTACCTTTTGTAATGTCTTTTGTTTCCTATGTCTTCTCTATAAAGCATTCCTCGTTATGAATAATATGTGCTGTTATATTATATTGTGGGATCTAATAAAACTATACCAACTATTTCAATTACTGAGGACTCAGATCTATGTTTAGAAACAGAGCTCAGTTTCTATTTCATAAAGGAAAAGTTAATTACAGTTACAATAGTTTATTATTTTAGTTAGATACAGCACTGAAGTTGTCAAAGCTTGTGAATAAAATGTGATAATAACATGGGTACAATAGACGTTACTTTTATTTATTTTTTAATGCACAAAACTTGTATTTACTGGTTCCTTTTACGTAGGAGTGCGAGAGCAAGATAGCCCAGGAGATAGCCAGCCTATCTAAAGAGGATGTTTCTAAGGAGGAAATGAACGAGAATGAGGAGGAGGTCATCAATATCCTTCTTGCACAGGTAATGATGCACACATTCTAATAATAATGATGCATGGTATTTGTATAGCGCTTTTCTCCCACTCGATGGTAAAAAAACAAACAAGCAACCAATAAAGAAACAAAAATAAATGCAAAGTTGATGTGTGCGGGGAGTGCTCTAAAGGTAATGAACCGCCCTGGATGGGGCATATCTTGTCTCTTTTTATCAATAAACATCTATTTTCCTGCATCACCTATCAGTGGCAAGGGCTGTCCTCAGCGCAAGCCGTTCATCGACAGCGTCCTTTACAGAGTAACTAGGATTCGGTTTGCTTCACAGAATAGCTCTAAACACGTGCCAGCAGATTTTAAATAATTGTAACATTAGGACGGACTAAAGTGTTTCCCTAAACCCTTGGTGAGGGTGAACAGCGCCACCCGACCACACCATCAATATCTGTGCTCGTCCGTCCGTCCTGCATCCGGGTCTCATTCCGCCCGTGGTCTCCGTGGTCGTGTGTTCCTCAGGAGAACGAGATCCTGACGGAGCAGGAGGAGCTGCTGTCCCTGGAGCAGCAGCTGAGGAGACAGATCGCCACCGAGAAGGAGGAGATCGAGAGGCTGAGGGCCGAGATAGCAGACATACAGAGGTACTGTTCCATACAGAGGTACTGTTCCATACAGAGGTACTGTTCCCTCAATTAGATAGCCCACACACAGAGGTACTGTTCCATACAGAGGTACTGTTCCCTCATTTAGATAGCCCACACACAGAGGTACTGTTCCCTTATTTAGATAGCCCACACACAGAGGTACTGTTCCCTCATTTAGATAGCTGCGATACAGAGGTACTGTTCCCTCATTTAGTTATATTTTTTATCATGGATGATGTTGTGTTTTTATGCTAGCTGGGTCCTGAATGTGGAGTAGGTCAAATGTTGGTTGTTTCAGGGAATCAATCTTTCCGGTCAATCCCATCCGTGCCCGTGGCAATTTCATCTTAATGTTGCGGACTAAACAGAGTGGGAAATGCCCACTTCTGCATTTCAATCTTTGTCTTTACAATGCTCACTTGCTTGCTTGTTGTTACACATAAGAAAGCTTTAAAGGATGATGTATAATGTATTATGCATTCGTTACAAGTTCCCTTCACCTAGAACAGTTTCCACTGTGTTCAAACAAGTATTTTACAATACCAGGCTGCCCTGGAAATGTATCCTTTTAGGGAAAAAGCCACTGGGTCTTTTTTTGACAGCACAAAGACCACATGCCGGCAATGCCATCAAGTGAAATACAATCATGTTGAGTCAATGGACGTGGCTGTACTTCTTTAGATTATGACAAAAGTGAAAAGATTCTGGAGATATATTCATCATTGCCCTTATAGTACAGTGTTCCATGAACAGTTATGCATTTGAATTTTGGTTGATATTTGTAGTGCCAACCAAAAAAGAAATAGAATTGTGTCGTTTTCACGAAGCGCACAGAGCACGATTATTTATTTATTTGACAGGGACAATGCACAGCTCATTAGCAGTACCAGAGTAAACTATAAGCTAATTTCCATCAATAGTCCCTGGGCAGGAAACAGGATAACATCTCGGTCAAAAGGGAAACCTAACACTGAAGTATAAAAACAATAAAACAACATTTTACAACAGTAAAACACAACACAATACAAACAATAAAATCACAAAATTTAGACCACAACAACAACAAAATCACAACATTGGGACATGTAGCGGCAACTATTGCTTTGCTGGCTTCGTATGGGACTCCTCTGCGTTGTCCCTACCCCGCCATGTGATTTGGGCTTTGGAGGTGATAGCAGAATCCTCAGCCTAAAGGGCTGGGCGATCTGGCCTAAAACTAATCGTTTTTTTTCAAACCAAACCCGATTATCGGTTTGAATCAAATGTATATTTTTTTAAGTGTGAATTATTTTTGAAGATTAACAATGATTAACCAAAGCAAAATTGGGTTGACACAGACTTTAGGCAAACTCTAAGCACTCACTTTTTCAGCGCATGCTGCCATGTTGACATTTTACTCTTCAAAAAAAACAAACATTTATTGACCATAAATTCGAATTATGATTAATATTCTATGAATCGCCCAGCTCTAGCTGAAGTGCTGTGCACTTCTAAAGCCCTGCATGGCTCCCTGTCTCCAGCCGCCAGCAGGGACGCAGCGAGACGGAGGAGTACTCCTCTGACAGTGAGAGCGAGAGCGAGGACGAGGAGGAGCTTCAGCTCATTCTGGAAGACCTGCAGAAGCAGAACGAGGAATTGGAGGTGAGTGGAGAGAGGGCTGCGGCCTATGCGCTTAAGGTTATTGCATTGATGGTTTCTGATATGCTCATGTGGGTGCCAGGGTGTGGGTGCCAGGGTGTGGGTGCCAGGGTGTGGGTGCCAGGTTGTGGGTGCTAAGTTGTGGGTGCTAGGTTGTGACACCATCGCAATAAAGGAGATAGTTCCGTCTGCTGTTATTTTTCGTAGTGAGGTTTGATTCCAAAATATAAGTGATTTAATGATATACAATAGACATCAAAGTGATTTGCACTCAGACAGATGGAAATAGCATGAACTCGAATCACATGACGTTCCTTTGATCGTACAACCGATGTGTTGTGTTAAACGCTCTCCGGCCTTGTCTATCTTTCTTTCTTTCTTTCTTTCTTTCTTTCTTTCTTTCTTTCTTTCTTTCTTTCTTTCTTTCTTTCTTTCTTTCTTTCTTTCTTTCTCTCTTTCTCTCTTTCTTTCTTTCTCTCTTTCTTTCTTTCTCTCTTTCTTTCTTTCTCTCTTCCTTCCTCTCTCCCTCTATCCCTCTCTTCTTCCCTCTCTCCCTCCCTCTCTCCTTCCCTCCCTCCCAAGAACAAAAACACCCACCTGAACCAGGCCATCCACGAGGAGCAGGAGGCCATCCTGGAGCTGCGTGTCCAGCTACGCCTCCTCCAGAGCCACAAGCTGCAACAGGAGCAGAGCGCACCGTCCGCCGTCGAACAGACGCCGCCCGCGGCTCCGCCCAGCCCCGAGTCCCGCGGCGAGGAGCCTACCGCCAAACGCCCCACTGCCGCCGCCGCCGCCGCCGCCGCCGCCGCCGCCGCCGCCACAACCCCCGCCACTGCCGACCCGGCTGTCGCCGCCGTTCCCGCCAACGGGAAAGCGTGCAAGGAGCCGTCCAAGCCCTCACCGAGCAAAGACAGGCGTGAGGCCAACATGTGAGAGGAAGGGGGGGGGGGGGTGGTGGTAGGATCAGAGGTCACGTGTTCTTCTACCACGGCGGTGGCTTTGAGCCGCCGTACGTGTGTCGGTGCTGGTGACAGCGGCCTCACACAGACCACTGGTGGGGCCCCGAATGCATTCAAAGCCTCCTTGGAACCATGGGCGTAAAAGATTAGGCCGATGTCGCAAAGCCAACAGGAAATTACCTTTTGGTTCGCTCAGCATTTTGAGTATCTCTTAAGTAAAACCAACCTCTCCCTATCTTCTTGTCTGTCCTTCTCGCTCAGTGCAGCAAGATAGGGCATAGAATGATGATATTATGCCATAACTGGACAAGTTTCCCACGACAACCACTAAGGGTCACTCAAAAGAGCTCTGTGATAAATGATGACTTCATTGTTGATCTGTGTATTATATATTTAAATAGTGCTCTGGGTGTGATGGAAGAATTTTGTTTGTTTTTTTCAACTGCATTGATTTTAATTAACTGGCTTTTTTATTAATATATAAATGTATCTATAAATATATTGTAGTTATTGTATTTGATTGGTTGTTGGAACTGCAAATGAAAATAAACGTACCTGACCATAGGACAAAAAGACATGTCCGTTAAATGACAAAAGTGCACGGCTCACTGCTACATGTATATAAAAAACGTTCAATAATTGAGTCAGGTAAATCTGCTCGGGCATCTATTTGTTTTTTTAACCATCACCTCCTGTGAATATATTTTTTGAAATTCCTTCAATGCATTCATGAGACAAATTAACCTTTCTCTGTTACATCAGTCTTAACAAAAAAAACAGCTCCCATCTGAAATGCTGATTCAACTTAATGGAATGCTGACGCGTGTCTTGTGATGACAAAATATACGAAAACGGATTAGTCTAAGAATTAATGCTGATTTTTTTTCTCTTTCATAGATTCAGTTGCAAGTTTGTTTGTGAAAGTCAATCATTCATAGTAACTGTCCATTGCGGTAGTACTGTGGTATTCTGTTGTATCTGTGATATGTAAAGCTAAGGCAAAGCCTACTTTATGTATATAATGTAACATTTTGGAAACATACTGTATTTTTCAGCTCTTATTGTCTTACATTATTTGTATTATTACTGATCTTCATAGTGTTTGCTAGTGGGATTCTCCCGGCATTAGACATTGGCTTATCAAAGCAATCACTTTTTCGGTAATCACAATTACTTCGTTAATCTCTTGTGATTGAAACCGGTTAATACTAGAAGGAAATCATGCGCTTCTCATAAAAGTATTTTCATATGATCCCAGGCTTTTGAAGCTTATTGTTGCAGACAGATTAATACTGTGAAGAATAAAGTGACAACCCATGTGAATTATTGTGTTTATTTGCTCTTGATAAACTCACTGGCTAGTAAAATGCTCAGATAGATGTTCACGTATGTAAACACACAAAAGAGTACGCTTGGTTTATTCCAACATTCCAATTCCCTATGCTTCCTCATACCTGCTCGTATGCCCACCGTCCCCCCGGTAAATAACTAAACCATAGACAAAACAGAATCAACTAGATGAGTGAGGTGAAGGGCAGGGGCATCAGCACAGACGCAGAGCGTAGAACCACGTGACCGTGAGACTCTGCCCCTCCTCCGGCTGAGTTCCGTTATATTCCATTATGTTAAAGATGGTCACTCTTGTCTAGGGGCTGGGATCCTTTTTTGTTATCCAAGAAAAGAAAATCATGGCTGGACAAAGGCATTAAGCACATCTTCAGTGATATGATCTAATTGCTTTAACATGGCGATAAGGGAGCTCAAGGTCTGTCTTTTGGGGGTAAGTTTTCATGTTTCAAGATAAGTTTGCAACCTCTTTTTCTGTGCGCCTACCGCTTCTCGATAGCAGCATAACGTTGAAACATCAATCGACGTATTACTTTCGATTGATGTGGTGAAATTTTTCGAATCTGTCAGAATGTTGGTTTTTCGTTCATTTCCGTATTTTTTAAAAGTTAGGAAAACATATCTGATCTCTGATGATGGTTCGCCCACGAAGGCTATATCGGGTCTATCGGTCATTTGAAGAGGCTAATATGTCCCTCTTAAACATCTGTTAGGTTGGTTTGGACTAGCTTTATTTATATTTTTAATCAACTGGACTCGTCTCTTGATGACTGTCTCTCTTTGCATTTTTGTAAGAGTTTTCGTTTTCCACCATGACGTCATCATCCGGCTAGTTGCAACAAGAAGATCGTTTGGTTCTTGCTGTGTTTGCAAATTCGTGGTTTTTAAGTGTGCTTTGTGGCAAGGAGCCTAACGTCACCCACAACGGTGCTAGAAATAAGATGATACAAGGCGAAATGAAGAAGTACTACACCAAAACTATTTTATGTGCCTCATAGCCTATATCCAAAAACCTACGACAAAAGTGTAATGACCAATAAATCACGTTTTCACTTTTGCAACGTTTTCGTTATTTTTTTTAGGACACAGGAGTTGGAAAGTCAAGTATTGTATGCCGTTTCGTGCAAGACCATTTTGACCACAACATAAGTCCAACGATCGGGTAAGACAACGACACTAACATTATTACTCGGGTGTCCCTCGGTATACGACGCTGAAGTTGGCATCCGATTCGCAGCATCCGATTTGGCTTGAAAACCACTTAGAATCTTCAAATTAGTATTAGTCATGTGTAGGCTATCAATCAATTTACGCCGCAGATATGCCTCATATGGTCAAATTATGGACCATAGGCCATCCTATATCGTCAGCCTGAATCGTATACAGAACATGGTCAGGCATGCATCCTATTTACATAAAGGACTTCATCTTTCCTTATGCATTTATTGTATACATACTACCCTGCTTATTCCGCATGGAACTATCCATAGACCATAATTGAGAAAACAAAGATTCCATAAATGCTTTTCTGAGAGGTTCTGACTGTAGGACCTTATATCATTAAGGGGGTATTCTCTAATGATAATTATTTTAGGCATAGGTAGAGGGATAATATCTGAGTGAGAGAGAGAATGTTATTGTGTTATGTTCTACTATCATATGTTCTATTGTTTCCGAAAAATGGGGAAGCAGGTTATATCTGTAGGTTAGTAAAAAATAAGTTCCCTCGGAAAAAGTAGTCAATACTCAATCAAAATCTGGTTTAACATTAAATAAAATCATGTTTGCAATTCATCTAAGAATGCAGGATGGAGAAACTAGAATAATATATATTAAGGCACACTTTCAATGCATTATTATCAGATAATTATTCTTTGTGTTTCACAGTGCGTCGTTTCTCACCAAGACAGTGCCGTTTGGGCAGGAACTCCACAAATACCTGATCTGGGACACTGCTGGACAGGAAAGGGTGTGTTCTTCATAACAATAACAACACATCAACTCATTTTTAAACAAGACATGAGTTTGAGTTCTCAATTATTTCAGATTATTTACGTATTCGTACATTGTTAGCATACTTATATAGAATATATTACAGAATACATTTTCACTGTCCTTGTCTAAATTGTCTTTAGATCGTGGATTCATGACTAGGCAGAATGCTGTTTAAAGTATGATCATTTATCTAGGGGCTAGGTTACTTTGATAATTCATTGTTGAAATGCAGGAGATTGAATTAAAGTTCTAATGTGTACACAAATACTTGCTATATTGCTTGATATCTTTCTCTTAAATAATATGATGTTTCTTTTCTTAGTTCCACTCGCTAGCTCCTATGTACTACCGTGGTTCGGCCGCTGCAGTCGTCGTCTATGACATTACTAAACTGGTAAGAGCAACGTTACGATCCTTATCTCAAACCGACACGGAAGTGGTCACCCTGAACAGAGTTTTGGAGATAACTAAACTGGTACAGCGACGTAGTGATCCTTATTACAAAACACCCAGGAAGGTCCACTCTCTACCATGTTTTCAGTTGGCTACGATCCATCCGTAATGAACGTAAACAACGAAAAGTGAACGCGTATTTTGCCATTATAAGCTTAACATAATCACAATCAATCAGTGTTTGGATAATGCGTCATAATATCTCAGATCTGAACAAATTAACATGCTCAAATCTCCATGCTCAAATCCATCATATTATACCACCAGGTTTAAGTTTGATTAGTCATTACAAGCTGTGTTGAAAATCGGTGGTAATCGGCGGTATAATATGACACCTTTAAGCTCTCCCCTCATTTGCTAATTTCCTCCACTTCCAAGGACTCCTTCCAGACCCTGAAGAAGTGGGTGAAGGAGCTGAAGGAACATGGACCGGAGGACATTGTTGTTGCCATAGCCGGGAACAAAAACGACCTTGGAGACATCAGGTGGGATCTTTTTTCTCATTGCTTTAAACTGGGATCCACGACCACTTGTTTGGTTGAGGTGTGTTGGTTCCTAGGTCTATTTTGGACTTAGAAGAAGCATTTCTGCTTTACTCTGCAGTCTTCAGTCTTTTTCTGTGACACTACTTTTTAGTTACATTCTGTACCATCCAGCACAGGTGCCATTGTCATTGAATGTGTTAACTTCTAAGCTGGCCATCTGCCCACATCTATATCTAATTAGCTTTGATAGCCCTCAGGGTCAGAATTGCCAATGTTTTGTTTTTCTCCAGTAGACACAGACACACATAGGTCAAAACCCCCACACACATATTGTGAGTTGTTTCCTGGTTATCTAGGGTCACATCTCTACTGGAGCTTCCACCCCTCTAGATCTAAGTGGTTTTCTATTGCAATGCAAAATCTATGAACAATCTTTTGCTTGCCCCACATGGTTTCCGTTAAACTGAGTTTGGATCAGGTCTCATGGGTCTCAATCAAACCCCACTTAATCAACACAATTATTTGTGATTGCAGCTTTAACCGCAATGTGTTTATCAAAAAACTGTATTGAGACCTATTGCAACAGCTTCCTAGCAGAGCTAAGTTAACCTCCAATCAGAACCTGAGTTGGGCAGGAGGGGAGACAAACTAAGAGAGAGGTTACGTTCACATCAAGGGTTGAAACCTAGCCTGTTCCTCACTGGGGAAATTCTGCACAACAGAAATGTATTTACTCTCACTGTTTCCTCTTTCTGTGTATTGTCTCTCTCTCTCTCTCTCTCTCTCTCTCTCTCTCTCTCTCTCTCTCTCTCTCTCTCTCTCTCTCTCTCTCTCTCTCTCTCTCTCTCTCTCTCTCTCTCTCTCTCTCTCTCTCTCTCTCTCATTCTCTCTCTCTCTCATTCTCTCTCGCTGCTGTACAGGGAAGTGCCGATGAAGGAAGCAAAGGAGTTTGCAGAGTCCATTGCGGCAATTTTCATTGAGACTAGTGCTAGAAACGCTGTCAACGTTGAGGAACTTTTCCAGAAGATCAGTAGGTTTCCTGCATTCTATTCTATTCTATTCTATTCTATTAACATCGATTCAGAGTCCCTCACCATCTTCCAGTCCCATCCCAAGACCCATCTCTTCTCCTCTACCTACTCCTAGAACCCCCCCCATCAACTTTGCATTTCTTTCTGTTTATTCATTTATTTGTTGTATTGTCCTCTGTGAAGCACTTTCAGTGCGACAAAAGTGCTATATACATCCAATTTATTATTATTATTATTATTATTATTATTATTATTATTATTCTATTTTTGACTAATTCTCAATTGTGCACTTAAAGCCTACTCTGCGACGTCACACGTGTTGTATGGCGCCCATGACCTAATCAAGGGCCTTTCCCATATTTTCAGGCAAGCAGATCCCACCCCTGCAAAACCCAGATGTGGAGAGCAACGAGTCTTTCAAGCTCACCCAACAACCCCCACCGTCCACTAGGAGGTGCTGCTAGACTATCAGCACCTCCTAGTGGAGCGTTGGGGGGATGAATTCGTGGAGATGGTGAAGTGTCCTAACCCCTCCGGCCCTCGAACCCTTCACCATCTCCACGAATACATCCCCCCCCCCCACCGCTCCATCCGCTATGCATGCAGGCAGCAACACACACATTCCTTGCTTCCAGGAGAAGGGAGCAGTGGACACCAACTGTCTGGCCTTGCAGAGAACCAAGGTATCACGCTGATTGCTGGGTATTTTTGTGTGTGCGTGTGTCTGCGTTTTTGTGTGTCTGTGTGACAAGAGTATTGATTCACATTCAATTGATTCACATTCAGTTGTTTGTCTCCCTCCGGTGGTTTCATATATGAACTACAACAGGATGTTTTTAAATGACCACACTGCTGTATTTTTGTCTTGCCATAAGCATTTAACATTCCGTTAGCTTGCATGCATAGCTGTAGGATTGGTGTAAATGTACTGGTTTATCTGGTTAATTTTGGTTGCTGTAGTATTGAACATATCTCATTTAGTATAATTGTTATTACAAAACATAACTTTAAATGCTAAATAAGGTACTTTAAGCAGAAGACAACATTTTAAATGGTTGGAATGTCCATTGTATACATTTTACATTGATTGACCTTGCACTGTGTCACTCAATTGTTGGGTGATTTGGTTGGATTTATTGGAGCTATTAATGCATCTAATTATTGACATTTAGCGGAAAAGGGCTAGCATACAAATCCCTAACCGCTTTCCATTCCAATTGGTCATGTGTTCATCACGTCATCCATCTCAAAAACATTGATTTTTTTATACAGTGAAAATCCTCTTGTGGAACTGTACCCTGGTATGGTCACAACAGAGGCATTGGGGTTATTGCACAAAAGTGATTCATTCTTATGCATAGTGTCAATGCATGAAACTTAATTATCAGTGCCTTATTATTGGAAGACTTTATAACAGCACTTTTTCAACAGATAAAACATTTTAGAATTAGGGTCGGGTTATGTATCTTTTTTTGGATGGATCTTTACAAATATACTAAAATGCTTACTCTCCCAATTTTCAATGGCGATTCCAATCTGTGGTAGACTTTATTTTATCATGATACCTACCTTAATATTACAGAAAGATCTAATGCAACTATCTAACTTCCTTCCTAACTTCTATTTGCCAGAGTGTTAAAGTTAATTCCACACAAGTGCCCTTACTAATGACATGTTGTTTACTGGGGATAGCAGCGCATAATAATAAAGGATGCATGTATTTGAGCATTTACAGAGTAAAACACAAATCCGCCCTGAAGGTACAATTTAAGCCATTCAGTATGTCAACATGTTATCTTGTATTCTCAGAAGACCAGATTGAAAAATGTATCTGTGTAATAAAATGTAAATAATATTTCTGGCTATGGCTATCCTCTTACAGTTCCGGCTATCAGTTTTTACTAATTTCATGTCATCACGGAATTACACTCAATACTCAACACTCAACAGTAGACAGCACACAGAAGATAACACCTCCTTGCGTTTCTACTTTTCATGCAGAATAGTCTTAGAGAAGCATTCTAGTGTTGAATGTTTTGGCTACCTTTTGCATCACAGATCCATACAGCTGTAAGAATATTATTTTTTATTAAATATGAACAACTAATATAGACCCTGGATGATCTTATTTTATGCACACCAAACGACAACTCATTACAGCAGTTGGCGGCGTCGCCAACACAGCGAACGCGCAACTAGGTCGCGCACGCGCGCGCTCAAGTATTTGGACCCACATGCTCGTTCGCAGAGCTCAGTCAGCATTTGACTCAGTAGTGGCAAGGGATCTAGGATTTCCACTTGTCAGTGGCTCCCCGATATCGCATTTAAGTGCATCCCCAAGCTAAAATGTCAAAGTTGGAGCAAGTTCTGATTCTTGACCCCCCTGCCGACCTGAAATTTAAAGGTATGTACGTGTGCTCGTCGGTCTAATAGCATGTCGTTGGTAGTACAGTTGGAGCGTTACCATGGTATAATGATTTAACACTCCCTTCGCTGAGTTTCCTAGCTGCCTGGCTAACCTTAGCTATCGTTCAGCGCCATTTTAAGCTAGCAGAGGAGGAAGCGGGCCCGTATGGATCCTCGAGCTGTAGTGACGTGGACACCTGGACATACGCTCCTCTCGCAGGCTTGACAGTCGCATCCAGAGGGATGATGAGCGGCAATGTTTTGTGACGCCCATGAATTTAAAACAAGAAGAGACGTTGGCAGATATATCTTCCATTCCTTTATAAAAGCACATACTGGGGCACGAATACCATCTCACCCCAGTCTTGGTAGCACAGCCTGTTAGCACGATCAATTTGTTACCTCAATTGGATTTAGGCTTTTCTCCTGAAAAAGCAGTGTCTTATTAATGAGTCACTCGTTTGATTGCCATTAAACGTGTGAAGAGGAACTTTAAGCTATTGAAATGAAGCCTCGGAGCAGTACACTGCTTACAAGTGTTGGCCACAATTGTACTGCAAACTTAGCTTCCCCGTGATCATTATTTAATTTAACCTGGACATTTACGAGGGGTTAACTTGTATAACAAATGAGTTAATATCACGTTTTCAGAGCCAGCCACATCAAATCATTATGAATGATAAATTATGAATTAGTGTGGTTGTTTAACCTATGATATGTCAGTGGGAGCTAATGTTTAGCTAGCTAGCTAACGTTGACCAGCCGTCTCTCTTTAACCAGAATTAAAGTTAATATTTACACTACCTAGCCTTTTTTGTTCTATTTACTTGTAGTCCAGTTACAGAGAAAAGACAGTCGATGTGTCGTGAGAACCAAGTTAAGTTATTGCTCCTCTGGTACTACCTTACTCCACTTGTTACGTGTCCATTGCCAGTCATGAATAAGTAGTTGACTAGCCCTTAAGCTAACTCCATCCAATGGACATTGTGAACAAATGGACATATGTCAGTTCGATTATGACCAGCAGTACTATATAGTGCCATTCATGTTGCTATGTTTAATGTTGGAATCGCGAACCATAAAGAAAGTAATTGAGTACAAATGACCCTGCGTTATTTCGTCTGCCACACAATTTCCGATTTCTGTCACTGAATTCCGTTGAATTGAGCTGGCCAAATTGACCCACAGTGTTATCTATACAACCTCTGTGAAGTGCTTTTGTATCAGCAATGAATCAGTTCACTCGATTGTAAATATTTGGATGATGAAGGTGGAGGTGAGATGAAGGAGGTGAAGGTAAAAAACAAAGTGCTGTCCAATAAATGGGAGTAAGAATCCTTCAGAGGATCTTGCGTTTTGTCACTCGTTGATATAACGGCTCAAAAAGCCGTTGGTTTGTTATCTTATCTTGAACCTCCTTATTTTTCATTAGAGACATGTCAATATAGAAGTCTCTATGTAATGATTGTCACATGGTTGACGTTACCTTTCCTTTCAATGCATTTAACCTTTACCTGCAATAGTGTGACACATGGTCATGACTCCATGGTCATGACACATGACCATGGAGAAGTCGAGGCAAATTGAACATGCGGTTTCTTCTGCCAAATCATCAATCAGCTGGTCAGGTCACCACTTGCAATAAGTGACTTTAGTGAGTTTGTAGAAAATGTTGTCCTAAACAAAATAGTTGCTACCCCATTTGTACTAGCGGCTTGTTCTAAGAATCTGAAGCTATGTCAAACGATGACAATTGCTAGTCCAAGATGACAGAATTGTTGACGTTTTATTCAAAGACAAGGAGTCAATAACTTCTGACAGGTTGTCCCTGAGGCAAGACGATATGGGCAAGAGGATGGTTGGCCACAGCTCATCTTGGGTTCCAGAGATTGAGCTAAATTTGTCTGTATATCTTGGAGCTGCCCTGCTTTAGAGGTTCTGCTGGGATTCCTCCAGCAAGCTGGAGGGGGCAGCCTTCCTTTCCCTGCTTGTTATTTTTAGTGTCCCACTTGCCCGGGGGACCTTAACTCGGCAGAGATGAGAGGGACGAGGTAGTGCGGCTTGAGGAAAGGTTGCACCTTGCAGTGAATACACGTGTGCACACTACGTGGGCGTCTCGGCACGGTGTTCAGAGGCTTTGTCTTTTTTAAGCTTCATACGAGTCCTCTTGGTAGGCCTATACACTGAATATTATAATCTTTAATCGTAAGGCCATGGCTTGGTTTTTGAGGGATCAATTGTTGATGTGAACAGACTGGAGACCTGCTTAATTGTATTTGCGAAGCACACGGAATCAATGAGCTAATTTCCATGTCTGGATCTTTACAGTATTACATCTTAATTGATTGGCAGGGTCTACTTTTCAATTGCCCTAATCACTCGTATTCAACCTTCATGTAACCCTCCATCTCCATCCAAGGAATCGTAGATATTGCTTTCACTTGGTAAGTTTAGTCAAAGTGAACAAACCCAGGTACCACACCAGAGCTGACCATTGGCTTGGTTTGCGTGTGAATACCTCTTCGTTGCGCACCTATGTTGCTGCAAGCAGAACTCCTTTCCAGTCCTTAAACTGTACATGTTGGCCTTCACTGGGTGGGTCGTTTCTGAGCTGGTCATGCATTGCGTCTTATCTCGGAGCATAGGGTGTGGAGAATGGCCCTTGTTCGCTCCGTATTTGAGCATACAGGTCCTAACCTTCCCCTGCGCAAGCGAACAAATATGTTAACGAAATGAGGGTAAAGTATGGATGGACACAAATACGACATGCCTATTCATTGTTGCGTGAGTCATTATCCGGTGATACTCCCACACGCATGGGAGAAAAATGACAAATGGTTGGTTAGGTGAACATTTTTATTTATGAACTGTTTATTGTTTCTCAACAGTAGATGAGTGTACGTAGAGCAATTAGGGCATGCTGATTCCATCCAGTGTGTTTTGAAGTATTTTGGCTACCACTACCTCGTCGGTTTATTGAGTTAGAGGCGGCTTTCAATGATCAGAAATCAAGTTTCCCTGGTCCAACATATTTGTATAATAAGATGAGGTCTAAAATGAATCTTTTTTTGAAAATGTAATAATGTATAAACAGAGCATAATTTAATATATTAAGTAAAATCCGAACTTGTTCTATCCAGCACAACTAAGTGTTACTACTGATGTCGTAGTCTGGTGCGTACTACATAATACACCTCAAACCTCTGACTCAAACATCTGTTTGAGTCCATTCTCATTCCCTAATGGCTTTGCATTAGTACCAATATAAACACTAAATGCAGGCAAATGGTATTTTAGTTTGTCACTTGTATCAACATAAGAATATTTGTTGTTTTTCCCTTCAAGAGGACAATGTTGATCAGACTGAATTAAACATGACGGTACACAATATATTATTACCTAATGTTCCATGTCCTTGATCACGGGTCATGTGTCCTTGGCTAACTTGCAGCTTATTTTGAAGCTCCTGGGCTAATTGTTGTGATTGAGTTTCGGGTGGCTTATGATTCAATGTTTTGGACAGGCCATGGTCCATCGAAGCAGGCCCATTATAGCTGGGCTTGTCAGTCACTAGTTCAGGTCAGGGCCTAATGTGAAGCAGACCCTGTCACAAGATGGAGAAGGCTTAAAGTCTTCCAATATTTGTGCCGGTCCAGGCAGCCCTTCATTTCCAAAGTGGGCATTAGAGTAGACATCTTTATGATTTTGGGCACAGAATAAGAAATGAAATCTTGATTTGAGCTTGCTGCTTGTCTAACTTAGCTGGAGGAAACATCTCAACACAGCGTAGGGTGTCAAGTTGTCATGTCATTCGATTCTGCCACGTTGTTCTGCAGGTTTTTAATGTTAAAAAATTATTCAAATTCAGAAAGTATTTAATGGGAAGACGGAAAATTCAATACTACTGTGTTATGCCGTTTAACCGCAAAAGAAAAGCCCACCATCTTGTTCCGTAATGGGACCCATTCTCAAGCTAAATCGTGTTTTAAGGAAGTGATTTAATAGTAGGAGCCAGGCATATCATGTATCATGTATGGTAAATTCAGTCCTTCATTTACAGTAAAACTAGCCAGACACGTCCAGGTACTGTTTGTAGTACCCAACAAATGAATATGTCCCTTTTAAGAATCTTAAGTTAAACGACATAAAGGCTATATGCAACACTTTCCTTGGACATTATCTGGAAAATGTAATTCTCCAACGCCTTTTCAACGATGTGTAGACATTTAAGTTATTTGTTGTCCAGTTGTTGAGAAGTAAGGCTCGCCGTTAACATTACTATTGGTATCCAGTGGTCGGTATTGGCGCATAGTATCCATTTTTATTCACCATCCTTTGTTGTGAAGGTGAATCTGAACTGTGTATGCTGTGAAATGGATTCCATTTTCTCTAGCACTGGCTCGCTACGTGCACACGGTCCATGTATTATTAATTAAACTTTTCTTCTGCGATCCTCTTTCCTGCAGGTCCCTTCACAGATGTCGTCACCACAAACCTCAAATTGAAAAACCCCTCAGACAGAAGAGTATGTTTCAAAGTGAAGACGACTGCGCCGCGTCGGTACTGTGTACGGCCGAACAGCGGAGTCATCGAACCTGGAGCCACCGTCACCATCTCCGGTGAGTAGTGGCACCTCATCCCTATAACCTCGCAGCTTGGACATCTGTTGGATGAATGGTGCAAAAGAGAAACATTTCTGCTGGTTTTCCCTGTGTCTTACTTTTACTTCAGGCCTAGAATAACGTAACTTATAATGGCTTTGAATGTCTTGGCATTGCCTTTATAAATCAATTATTTGATAACATAATGAGGGTATACCCCTTTCAATTATTGCATTTTTGTAGGCTGGAAATCAGTGGGCGAGGATCAGGTGCTGTAAGAGTGTGGGAAACCATTTTTTATCAGTCATTTTTAAGTGTGTCTATTATGCAGAAATGCAACCTTGCTGATAATCAATCAATAGTCCACCTAAAACCTCACACAAGACTTGCTAGTGCCCAAAATACTTAAGATCAACCCCTGTTTGTAACACTAGCTATTTAAAAAAAAAAATTCCCTTACGGTAGTTTGAAGCAAACACGTGCCCTCTGTTGCTTTTCATAAAGAATCTACCAACACCGATATACACACCTGTATTTTTAATATGTATGCACCACTGGATACAGGTTGGTCCTTCCAGAGGGCTTGTAGAGAATCTGTATAGAGTAGTCTACAGTGAAAGCACATCGGATATGGGTCCCACCCTGTTGGGTCTGGTGAGTTAAAAGAACCACAGCTTGCCACATCAAGAACGAACAGTGGTACAGTCTGTATGTTGATCAAGTGAAGATCACATGATATATTTTGTAATGAGTAATGCAGTAACACCGTGATCCAGAAATTTAAAAGCAAGATCAGAATGGCTGAGAAGGAAACAACTGTCAGTTTTGTCAAAGTGTGAGTGGTCTTCAATAAATGTAGAACATTGATAAATAATGATCACTGTCCTTGAACATTTAAATATATAGAGCCAATATGGGTTTGGCAAAGATTGGATTGTGTGAAGTTCTAAAACCATCCAGTGAGACAAATCTAATGTAATGAAGGAATCTAGAAAAGGGAAACCAGCCTTTCTTCGCAGAAACAAAAATGATAATATGGTATGATTCATGTTATCAGCCATTCTCCTCTTTGTTGTGCAACCGGTCCCTGAGAACCAGACCGTAGTACAGCAAGGGTTGGGAAGGCCTTTGTTTTCAGGATGCCCAGCATGTAGACTCTGTCCTGCAGTTTGAGCCTTTTGATTGGATTTACAACAAATGTAAACACTCCAAAGAAAATGTTGGAGTACATGCAGTACATTAAAAAGGCCAACAAATGAATGATTTGTTTAAGAAGAAAACAAAGGCGTGTTTAATAGGTCTTGTACATACATGCCATGTCCCGCATGAGAAACGCTGTGGAAGTTTTAAACATTACAATTTCTCCCCATCATCAACATTACTACCAAAACAATAACCAACATTCCTATGCTCCTAAAATGGAGTTTGTCATTGAGATTGGACGTCGCAATCTACACGCCCAATAGCATAGTTCTCCTTTTAAGAGCTCCAGGTTTAGTTAAATGGTTATAGTTCATATTTTCTTTCGGTATTCGGTCGTGAAAGCTGAAACGACACAGCATGTTTGTAGCAAGGTAGAATGAAAAGCACCATAAACGACAGATGGTATTTTTGCTTGTACATTTAACGTTGATTTGTACTTTTGATTAGAAGTGTGATTTTGATTAGGTCCCTGTGTAAAATGGGATGTTTAAATAGATTTGTTTTTGTGTTTCCTTCACAGTTATGCTACAGCCCTTTGATTACGACCCAAATGAGAAGAGTAAACATAAATTCATGGTTCAAACAATCTTTGCCCCAGCAAATGTGACCGACATGGATGCTTTGGTAAGTGGCTTTTATTTACTATTGCTTTAAATAATCTTCCACACAAGAAATGTAAATTTTTAGCTTACTCTTTTAAATGAGTCTCCAAATGCGGTTACACTTTTAAATCAGTTTCCAAAAGTAAATCAGGTATTCATGTTTTGCAAAAATGTTGTCAAACTGCATTCTCCGCTTGTCTCGTTTGGTATGGCTGATGCGAAACCTACTAATCTTAACCGCGTCGGTCTTGAAACATTCACTGGATGCACTTTTTTTCTTTTGTTTTCACCACTTCCTGTAGTGGTAGAGATACTGAGGTAGATGTAGTCAACGGATGCGTCACGCCAACATTTGCGTATTACTGTGTTCCACTATTGTCCACCAGATGTCAGCAAATACTCAGGTCTACATTGAGGCGCACAAGCTCTGGACTGTAGCTCTCTGTCTATAGCTTGCATCACTTGATTTGAAAGCTAAATATAAAATCAATAATAACAGGAAGTGCTTCATGAGGATGATAGTTTTTCTTTGACCTTTGTGTGATTCCTTGGAAGCCTGATTTTTGGACTATTTATGCATGTCCTATTTTCCAATAGTTTGCTACGCCCAGTGGGTGCCATCTTAGAGATGTATGTGGTTATAATGACTTTGTAACCAGGATGTTATGGTCTCGCAGAAAATAGAGTTTGCATTACCTCTAATAGACGGGAGTTATGTTTTTGTTTTGTTTTTTTTGTACCTGTCATGTGTTTGAAAATATGCCGGCTGAAAATGTGCAGAGATGCAGTGGCTTTCTTAATTGTGAGAAAACCACAGAGAAATTCAAGGTGGCGTAGAATGTAAATTGAAGGCAGGCAGCACACAAGTGTGTGTTTCTCTGCGAGCATGTGCTGCGATAGAATCCAGCTGCTAGCAGTTTGGCTTGATGAATAACATTGCCGTTTCTCTCCTCCACCAGTGGAAAGATGCGAAGCCCGATGATCTCATGGATTCCAAGCTGCGATGCGTCTTTGAGCTTCCTTCTGAAAACGATAAAGTGGTAAGCAAGTCTCTTCAGATGGAGGGAGTAGTCTACAGATTGAAGTGGATGACGTCTATGTGTACACAGACTTAATTCAAGGTCCCGACTACAAACCCACCCGCACTTGAGAGGTCTAAACTCTGCTAAGATGGTGATTTATTTTACTGTGAAGTATGGACCTCAAACATCTAATGACAAATTATTTATTATTAGAGAAGCTAGCTTTATGATTTTCATTATAACCATTACATTATTTGGCATTTTACCCAATGCCATTTTAGGGCAGTAGAAAATAATACCTTACAGTTTATAAGACACTGGGATATTAGCAGGTAGGTTCCCAATCTGGATTGCCATGACCCCCTCTAGCTTCAACTGTCGGTTAAGGCCTCCTTGATTTTAGGGGTTTTATACATGGGTACCCTCACTTAGAATGTAAAATGACACCAGATACTTTCGTCAAGCACTTCAAGTTTACTTTTTCAATTGCATACGTGTATAGGAGAGTATTTCCTACCACTAAAGTGGCCTTTGTGTAGCGAGAGACACGCAGACGTTAATCATGTTGTGATCAGTTGAGAACAGACGCCTTCTTCAGAGGAGCAGGAGCAGAGCTAGCTACCGCGTTCAGACAGGCCAGGGTCTCCAGCATGCAGGACGAACCGCGCCCGCTGGCCGTCCCTGCACTCTACAGCAGCCGTTATGGGCTACCCGGCGGCGACTACTGGTGGGGCTCCAGGACTGCCCCTGTCCACGGAGCTAGTGTCAGGCTGATGCAGCAGAAGGTCTGTTTAATGGTCAGGGAGGCTTTGAGACGCAGGTCAGGGGTAGGTTGACACTTGAACGTGAGAGTCAGGTAGTCGCCAATACAGGGTTTATCCTATGACCGTGTATGGATCCATCTAGGTTTCTAGAAGCGGAGTTTGGGACTGCTTTACTGTTGTGCCCGATTTTTTTGCCCCCCCCTTTCTGCTTTCTTGTACTCCATGCCCTCATGTTGTTTGGTCGTGCAAACAAAGCCACATCAGACAGAGGTCTTGGAGGAAGATTTCCTCCCAGCGCTCTCTGATGTGGCGAGGCCATACTCGCTGGCCCAGGCTGCCCATGACACTATTCCCCCCCCCCCCCCCCCCCCCCCCTCTCTGCCACACTGTCTGGATCTGTCTTTCCCCACTTGGGCCCCTGGCAGCGCTGAATCTGACTTCATCTCCCCCCCGAGCAGAACGACGTGGAGGACATCAAGGCGACCCCGGTGCTGAACTCGGCCAAGTCTGACGGGCCCCTGTCCTCCATGGCGGCGGCCAAGCCCAGCGGAGGAGCCCCCGACGACCCGGAGATGAAGAGGGTGATGACCGAGTGCAAGCGGCTGCAGAATGAGATGAGCAAGATGGCGGAGGAGAACATGAAGCTCAAGGTTGGGAGGCCGCGGCTGAACGGCACCATGCAAACGCCTCCAGAGCGCTGGTTGCTAATGTGTTCCCAATGGGGGTTCTTTATATTAAAGTATATTGTTGGCGTTAATCCTAACACTTTGATGCCAAACGAATATAAATGGTGGCCTTTTATTATTTATCATTCTGGTGTGTATACATCTTTGTTTGTAAATGTCCCATTGAGTTGTCTTCTCTGTTTTTATAGGACGACGGCGTCAGGATGAGAAAAGCAGCCCGCTCAGACCACATGACCTCAAACTCTAGCGCCCTCCTGGGCCGAGAAAGCAGCAGCAGCACCACCTCCCTGCCCTCCCTCCTCGTTGTGATAGCGGCCATCTTCATCGGTTTCTTCCTAGGGAAGTTCATCTTGTAGACTGGGAGACGCATGCCAGCCGTATCCCCCTGCCCCCCCCCCTGCCTCCCCCCCCCCCCCCCCCCCCCCCCCCCTGGCCCTCCCCTCCTCCAACCGCCCCCGGCTCCGTAATCATTAATGGCCGGGGAGGGACCGAGAAGTCTTTTCTGTTGACTTTGCCATATCATTGGTTGTGCGGTCGCCAAGTGTACACGTCTGTACAGCATCGTTCCAGGGGTGTGGCCTTTTTTTTACAATTCCTCACACACGGTTAGTACACACACAGAATCCGGAAAAAAAAAAAGTGAAACTGAGGTTGTCCCCTTTTGTTCCCTGTTTTATTTAATGGCTGGATGTACAGGAAATCTAGAGGGTGTTTAAATAAAGTTGTACACTATCAATATGGAGGACGGTGGAGATGCACCTAGAGTGACCTTGGGCCAGATGCAGTTGAATAAAAGAAAGAAAGATCGGTTCTCTCGCTCACTTTATCTCTCTCTGTCTCTCCGTTTTAATAGGAATTGAATGGAATGGTAGCTGTCTTGTAAATGTTATTTTAATTTGTTTTACGAAAAACAGAACTTCCATCAAAATAAAAGACCTTGCCACTCGTTGCTGGATTGCCTCTGAAGTCAAATTCAGTTTGTTCATTTTGTAATTTCTACTTCTTTCAGAATGTTTGAATCCAGCTGGGGGTATAGGTGCCTCCTTCCTTGTACATTTCTCTCCTTTCCTATCCCTAACAACACGAATGCAAACTTTATATATTATTTCTTTTTTTCTTAATATAAATCATATATTCCTTATGAGGCAAATGTTGACTGAGATATAAGCTCTCCATTCTTACAACTCTGTCCTATGGTATTACGCATTGAAGAAATAAAAAATGAAAAAAAGTGGTTTTGATGGCGGTCTTTTCCTGTCTCCTATGAACCGGCACTATCGCACGTTAAATCTTGATATTAAAACCTTACATTGGCTTTGGAAAGCTACGATCAAGCACTAAAATGACATGAATGTAAATTATGCTTTGCTTTTTAAAGATTTGGTGTATAGGGTTTAGTGCCATCTAGCGGGGAGGTTGCAGATGGCACCCAACTGAGTTCCTCCGTTGCAGACGACCTAGGAGAAGCTACGATAAGCAAGGTACCGGGTGAATTAAAAAGAACATGACATCGTCCTAAGGTAGCACTAAGTTACCAGTAGATAAATTAAGATTCTTTGCTAGACTTGTCTATTGCTTTTGGTTTACAAGGAAATAGCGATTATGCTTGTTAATTAAATCGCATCCTCCAGAGCTGTGGGTCTATTCTAGGCTATTGTAGAAACATGGAGGTGAAGCATAGTGGGCATAGGGCTAATTTGAAGGTAACAAGGAAGATTCTTATTTTCAAGTTATAATATACTGATGAAAACCTAATGAACAGAATATTCATTCATTCAGACTTGTGTAAGAATTGCAATAAAAATACACCAATTGTACAAAAAAGGTGAACAGACGTCCAACTGTATAAAACCTTTTATTTCTGTACACAAAGCCACTTGGGCTCTACTTTGTCCATCGAGCAGCACTCAGCCCCATAGGATCAAGGAAGATATATGCGTTGGAGGAAAAATCCCAGTTTCGCGTTAATCAACAAAAAACATGTGGATCCAAGATTGTATATTTTATCTTTTTCTTTGGTATTCAGTTTGAGTTTCAAATACCAAATGGGGATTTAAAGTAATTCTGACATAAAGAGCGTTCAATACTCAAACTCAGCTGTCCATAAGACAATTATGTTGCATTGTAAAGAACAAAACAGCGCTTTTACTGTAAAAAGTCATAAATTGTGTCTGGTGACAAGAGTTGAATCGGATCCGATAACAGCAAGGACCTGTTTTTAAACAGGTATTACTGCATGCGGAGTACACATAATAGGATTATATTGTAGGCCTATCTGTAGGTGGCAATATCAACAGTGCTAGTGACAAATACACATTTTTGAGTATACAGTCATACAGTTTAGACATATGAAAGAATAGTTGTCATTGCTGCGTTCTGTTCTGTCCTTTTATCGTACATTGTGTTGTCCTTTAATAATGGACTGAGCCCATTTTGTCCTTATTGACAGATTTTTTTTTATGGTTTGGCAAATAAAACAACGGTATAAAACATTTTGATCAGTCTGTGTGGATATAGACTTTATCTAATCTGTGAGAACGCAGATGTGAGAACGCAGATGTGAGAACATATGTCCTCTACTAAAGTGCCTTACTGTGGTGCAGCAGTGCCAAGTCTTTGGTCGTCGGGAAGCAATTCAGAGAATCCACACTTTGGAGGGTGGACAAATAGCGTTCATTTGCTCGCGTCCTTTGTCGACATCCCCCTCTCCCTTGATATCGTCCCAAACATCAACAGTTGGACTCCGTTGCTTGGACAGCCATCCTACGGCAGTTCAACGCAAAACAAGTCTCTTGGCTGCTCTCGTCCCACGATCCTTAATATTTACAGTACGGCTCCCTCCTTAGCTCCGCCCCCAGAGTACAAGAAGCGCCTGCGTCACCGCGGCGACCAGCAGCCCGACCCGCCCCCCGCCGCCGCCGCCGCCGTCCCTGTACCGGCTCCCGCCGCCGCCGTTGTCCAGACTGCCGTGGCTCCCGTCCAGGTGGTCCCGCTGCCCGGGGTGGTGGTGGTGTCGCTGGCTGCTGGCGGAGCACCGCACCAGCGGCACCTGGTAGGAGGTGGCCCTCTTGTCGGGCCGGTCGGGGCTGGAGCCGTCGCTGGGCCGCTGGCCGTTGTAGAGCAGGTAGCGGCCGTGGGGGTCCTGCTCCAGGCGGAAGAGCTCGTACTCGGTGTGGGGCAGCCGGATGGCCAGGGCCACGCAGCCGTCGGTCAGCGTCACGTCCTGCTCCACGCCCACGTGCCAGGAGCCCTCGGCGCCGCACGTGTTGCCGTTGAAGACGTTGAGGAGCGAGGTGGTGGCGTGGTCCATGGGCTTCACGCTCATGTGGTTCACTGAGAGGGGGCAGGGAGAGCGGGGGAAGGGTTAGGTCTCTGCGCCGACGACTCTGGTGTTAAAGGTTGTAGCAGCGCTTTTAGACCGAAAAATGAAATGATCACTTTCATCTGATCCTTCCTCACGATCCGCTAGCTGGCCGCCCCATGGGCAGGCCGTCAAAAAAACGCGTCTCTGTAGGAAGCCTATGCCCTCAGATCGCACACAAAAACAGATGGTACTACCAACCAAAACCAAAATAAATAGCATTTCAACCAATCACCAACAAGGGTTGGGTGTTGCGGGGCTGGGTGTTGTGAGGTTTTGCGCTGCGTTCATGATAGTTTTTACTGGGTGCACGAAACACGGAAGGGAGGGGCGAGCTGGCTCTGTTTTGTTTGGGATCTCGCTTCATATACCAACAGAAGTGACGTCAACCAACATTGCTGATACAACCTTTAAGCATTTGAGTTTCAGAGATGTTTAATCCTGCTTTGTTACTTTTATGTCAATAGCAGTAAGTTACCAACACAGAGTTAGGCTATATACACTTAAACATGACCCTCCAAAGACGAGGTTTTACTGTTTCCTGAACCTCAGCAGGAGATCTCTCAGCCCTGCTGAACAGATACTTGCCCCCCCCCCCCCCCCACCAAGCTAAAGGTTTACCTTTGAAGACGAACTCGGTGCCGCCCATGACACGGCTGGAGTGCAGGCCGCGGCTGTAGCGGCCCCGGGCGTAGATGGCGAAGGACGGGTGTTTGCAGATGGGGTCGGAGTAGTGGTAGTAGTGGCCCTCCCAGGTTTGGTTGTTGTCGTGGAAGACGAAGTGGCGGGTGAGGAAGAGCACGTCGGGGCGCACCTCGCAGCGCTGGCTCACCCACTGGCCGTACAGGCCCACCGTCAGGTCCGACCGCGGCGGCAAGATGGGGGGGTGGGACTCGTCTGAGCGGGAGATCACGCGGCAGGCGACGCAGCCTTGGTCGTGGTTCTGCAAAAATATGAATACAAATTTAAAAAAGGGAAGGCTTCTAGTTTGGAGTCCATGAAAACAGTTTTTTATAACCTTATCGTTAGAACAATCACCATCTCGTTCAGTTGTAGCACCGCCCGCTAATTTTCATCGCACACACCCGTGAGGTCTCTCAAACACAACCAGCAGCTGCTGCTTGAACTGCTAGGCTATAGAAGAGTGAGGATTCGATTTCAAATATCAAATTATATGATAGTAGTTTTGCTGTGTTTATTCTCAAAGAGTTCAGTTTCATTCTCTATGGCGACATCTTTGGCGATAAGTGGTAATTGTTCCCATAGATCCCAACAGCACCGACACCCAGTTGGTAACAATGCAGGTGCTTTTATCCGTGGGCCATAGGCTCAACCACCATTGTGTCACCCTATTCTGCAATAGATAGTGACAGACATTTATTACATTCATTTAATAGGCATGCTCTTTAGGACAGAAAGGACAAGCTTAGCGGTCCTCATTCCGGTACCCTCAATATTGCTTGCAAATTAAATATTTAAAATCTGTCTCTATTATGTATCCTAGGCAGAGGAGTCAAGGGATTCATGCTAGCCCTAAAAAGTGTAACCTATCCCTCAGCATCACTACTGCACAGACCCAGCTGTCATCGCTGATGACCACCAGGGCCACGTTGTATCGTGATCTCCCACCAGGAGCCTGTATTGTATCACAGAGTCCACCTTAATACCTCTGTTGCTCAGAGATCCAATGGAAAGGAGGGAGGTGTGTCGATGTGTGTGTGGTTATTTCTCTCAGACTGAACCTCTGGTATGTGCGATCCCAGATACATTTGTTCTGGAACCTTCTCAGAGTGATTACTTCTTCCTCCACTGGCGGGAAGGCAGATTGTTCCGCCGGAAAACAATTAAGTCACGGCTACAGAGATATATAGCCTGAAGACACTACATGTCTCTAACCCAACGTGGCTGACATAAATTCAGCATACAGGAAGGAAGTGTTTGGATTTTCCGTCAATTCCGTATACGGTCGGTTAATCTAAATTCCCCTGCATGTCATGCATGTCTGCTTTAGCCAAACCTCGGAGCGACATGCAATCACAGTATTTCACTGCTGCAGACAAGCCAGCTGTGTGGGTCTTTGACTCAGAAGAGAAACCCAAAGCAGAACAGAGCAAAGCAGAACAGGGCCAAGACCTCTCACAGACGCCAGGCAGGATCGCGTCATCTTCCCTGTTGGACGAATCTATCCCTAAGACCAAGCTCCCGGGAGGAGGAGGAAGTTGTTATTATCTGAGGGTGGTCGAGTTTATTTCCCCCAAATGCTTCGTTTCCCAGACACCGCTACGGCCGTGGGGGATTGAGCAGGTTGACCAAAGTACCGTGCCGATACTAAAGTAAGGAATAGTAGAAGAGTCCATTACCACCACTTTGGGAGGGGTAATTGGGACTTATGGAAAATGGCCTCTTGGGGAATTCAACCCTATATATGAGGTTGTGCGTGCATGCGTGTTTGTGTGTGAGCGTGCCCATGAGTGTGGCGATGGGTGTAGGTGAACTGGCGTTTTTGATCGGTTCTTGCACGTTGTACAGTACGGATGCATGCATGACATGCATAGTGATCTATCCAATGTGTGTGTGTGTGTGTGTGTGTGTGTGTGTGTGTGTGTGTGTGTGTGTGTTATGTGGCGGAGGAGAGTTACATGTTTGGAAAATGTGTTCTAGCGTGCAAAGAGCTATAGCCTGGTTGATAGATACAGACGCACACATTCATTGTAACATTCAGTAATTTAGTCTCGAACACACATGCATATTTCCTGAGGTGGAAGAAAAACATTCACCCAATACAGTGACATCGTCCCAGAGTTAAGACATATCATAAAATGAATCACTCCTCGAAAGTTGAACTTGAAATAATGCTATAGGAAACATAATGTATCTCACAAATCAACTCAAGTGAGAATAACAGACGTGCTATTTGTTAAAATTGGGCCTGAAAGCCGACCTACGCAAAACCCTGGCACACCGAATAATTTACTGAAGTGTGTGTTCCTTTCCTTGGTGATGTATAAGTGACATGGACAGCAGAACAGAAAATGGAGAAACCAGATGAAGGAGAAAAAAAGCATATATATATATATATATATATATATATATATATATATATATATGTAAGGTCATTGCATCATGCTGAGATCCACCCAATAGCCACAAATGAGCAGGCTTGGCATTATGAAATGCTGTGGCCTAGCACCAGCTCGGGCAATACCACTTAAGATTAATGGATTGGATGGTCACCATGGCAATAAAAGAAAATCCCCCTCCAAAGAAGAACCCATTAAAACAACCTCAGGAGAAGGTCTGACTGATTGCATGTTCTTTGGGGTAGGTCAGATTGAGGGATTCTCTTCCCCGGGTCTGACCGTGATATGTCATTAGAAATCACATCTAAGTGGAAGTTGACAAACGGTTGGTCCTTACCGCTGACCAGAGTCAAAAAACCGAGTGAAAGACTTCAAGATCATTCCTCAATGGCGGACGGGGAATCCCTTTCATCCACCAAAGTCGGTTCTCCCTCTAAACGCGGCATCTGAGATAGCCTGTAGCGTACCTAAAGAGCTGAGCCGACCGGTTCTTACTGTACAGGCGCTGCAAGCGCTTTTCGTCCACTCCCCCCCCCCACTGTTATTCAGCAGAAACCAGTGGGGAAGGAGGCAGAGGAGCATGTCAAACTCGACTGCGGGCCTCTGGCATGCATGAAATCAAACCCAGCGTGCGCTTACTGGAATAATTCATAAGGCTGCATGATTTCCAAATTCTGGGAATACCGCACGTTGATCACTTCCAGAGATAGGCTGGGTCTCTTGTTGCAGCCTCATGGACCTACAGAGGGAGCTTAGGTAGCAGGGTCTTATCCACACTGCAGGGGATGGGGGAGTGGTCTCAGAGCACTCAGAGCTCGTCGACCCCTCAGGAACTGGTTTAAATGAAGAACATCAGCCGCAGCCCCCCTATCGTCTCCAATAGTATGTTTATTTTAGAGAGTCATCTGTAAGGGGTTTAAGTGTAGTCTCTTTAAATGGTGACAGATAAAACATGACTCTAGTGTTTCAAGGATAAGTTAGCTGCTGTTTCAACAATGAATGTTTGAGTGTTTTCTCTCTTTGAAATGTACGGTTTGGATGAACTTGTTGAGTTTGCTGTGACCAGCTGTATCAGAGTGAATCTGATATGTTATTTACAAGAAACATAAGAGGTCTTGAGTTACTATATAAAAAATTGTGCTTCTTCAGCACAGAGTCTCTGTGTAGATAACCTGTGTTGAAGACTTCCTGTTGCTCTGCCATCACAGGGAATTAAAAAATGGATGGGGTGACATTTCCGGAGGTGGAGGTTTATTTAGAAAACAAAAAACAAACAGTAGTGAAGAAGACTTGAAAGTACTTCCATTTCGGCTCAGAGTTCTCCTGTCCTTACTATAATAACAAGCCTAACCAACAATAGCTTTGAGAGACCAATGACTCTATCGTCGGCTTGGTTTCGATCTGAGACAGGTGCACGGTGGATGCTGGTCCACTGACCTTGGCGCTCTGCAGCGCTGCCTGGTAGCTGGAGGGCCGGTAGTACATCCTCTGTGCGGGCTCCGTGTGAATGTCCCCCAGGAACAGCTCCTCCACCAGGTGGTCCAGGTGGTGGTGCAGGTACTGCTTCTCCACCCGTAGCAGCTGCAGCTCGTGCATGGCGAAGTTGAGCTCTCGCAGGCAGTCGCAGCCGTCCTCCTCGCTCCACATGTCGTACACCACGTCGGGCTCCCAGGGGCCCGTCGGGGCCGTCGGGGCGGCCCCCGCCCCCCCGCCCGGGGCCCCTTGCCGGCAGCTGCGGTTGAGCCTCTGTCCGAGCTCCCTGGCCACGGTGGCGGTGTGGAACACCAGCTGGGTGCTGTGGAGCTTGTAGTCGGCCTCCGTGCCTCCGCGGATGATCCAGGAGGCCTGGCGCAGGCGCAGGCGGCCGCGGACCACCAGGGTGTAGGCGGGCGTGGTGCAGTGGTTGTCCCCGTAGTAGAACTGGTGGGCCAGGAAGGTGTTGTTGGCGTAGAAGCGGTAGGAGCGCGTGAGGAACTCTGGGCCCGATCGGACCTCGCAGCTTCAGGGCAGACGGGGGAAAACAAATGCATTTGGTTATAGAGAAATTGTATGAACACATGATGGAGTGATAAGCCATCTGGATTTCGTTCTAGTGAGTCCAAATAAAAAGCTTAAAGGCCGACCATAACCGTTTAGAGTCCTGTCAAAAAATAACAAGCCTCTAAAAAAGCCCTACGAGGTGGTGTGTTTTTAAACAGTTAGGCCTCTGCAAAAAAACACTGCATCTCAAGACCCGGAGCCCTTGGGTTATTTTTTACCTGGTGGACACCCAGTGACCCTCGATGCTGGGTGGCATCTGCACGGTGACGCGTGCCCCGTTGTGGAGGTGCTTGAGCATGTGCTGACACTGGGAATCCTTGGCCGTGTGTCCAAAGGTCTTCTCCATGGAGAGCCGGTTGGACACCCCCTCAGTGTAGTGCAGAGAGGAGCCCTCGGCCAAGCCTACGGGAGCAGAGAGAGTAGCAACACAAAGGTTGTTAAAGGTAATAACATTCGTCCTCATGGCAATTGCCGGGACAAAAGAGTCATGGTAAAAGTCACCATGGTAAAATGATGACTAGAAACACTGTTTTCAAATACTCATGTGTAATCTGTTTCTTTGTCAAACAACAACAATATGAACGAATATTGAACTCTAAAGTCAAAGGTTTAAGTGGTTCGACCATAACGGAGCCAGCAAGCGGTTTGGGCTAGGTTAGGTCGTCTCTAGGCGTCCCCGATGGCCTGACCACATCACAACGCAGCAGTTACAGATTATAGCTCTAATGCTTTCATTGTTTTGTCTGTTTTTCCTTTTACTCCGAACTCGCCAAGGCCGGATTTTGTAGGCTTATGGAGGCGCTGAACCGCAGAAGAATGACAATATAAAATGAAATAAAGTTGAAGGATCGAGTACAACTGGCTTTAAAAGTAGACGTTTACTCAGATGTTTTTGTTATTCGTTTCTTTCATTTTCCAGGAATTATTTAAAGCGATGAGAAGCTGCAATTTAGTCCCTTAGTTAGTCACTGTAGTCAATTGAGTCACTTAATTACTTAAGACGCCTATACGTCTAGGAAACAGCACAAATAAGGTCCTGGTCATTCGATCTCTTCAAGTCTTTGATAAATTGGGAGTAAAACACAGATGACCATGGCGTCACTCGTGTGGCTCCACCATAGATAGACGATCCCAACGCAACAAGAAACGAGACAAAGGCCCTTTTACTAAAGGATGGAGTCAGCCCAGACATGGGGACTTCACACAGTCTTTGCTGATGTGTTTCTTTCCTTTCGGCGGTCCATCCGCTCAACACATGAAATAACAAACCCTTCAACAATGGAGGAGAATCTTAAAGGGCTACGATATCAGAAATTAAAGTCTGCGGGGGAGAAAAACGCACCTACATGAAAATAAAAATAAAAGCTCCCATTCCAGAGAGGGGATAGAACGGTTTCCTTTGTCTTATGCTCTATATTAATATCATCAAACCCTCTGAAATATGAAGACTTCAAGCTCATAATGGACCCGACTTGCCTGGCAATATAATTTGGCGCCGTGGATCGCTGGAGTGGTCGCTGCTTGCCGGGGTGTTTGATTAGAAACTAATAACAGTGTGGGAGGGGGCCCCAAAGGTTTTGATTAAAAGGTAAAGAGGAAGAAAAAAATGAAAAGAAAAAGAAAGCCCCTATAGGGAACAAAGCCGCTTCCAGCTGGTTCTTGGCCCCATCGCATGCCTTCGACAGGCTGACAAGGTTTTTTTCTTTGAAGGGTTGGCATGTAAGTGACCGCATCCACACGTTGCCCGGAATAAAGGCTGGACAGTAAGCACCCATGATCCCTCTCTCCGTGAGTGTCATTAGTTACGCTGTGCTGCTGGCTCAAACGCCACCATATCAAAGACAGGGCTTAACAAGTTTCTATGTGTATTATGTGTGTGCACGTGTTTCATTTTGTGTGTGAGTGTGTGTGTGTGTGTGTATGTGCACTGCACTCACACACACACTTTTTTTGCACCTGTAGCCAAGCCTGGGCCATGGAGAGACTGCGTTGCTGCCAACAGCTTGTTTTCACAATGAGCAGAGCAGAAACCGCCAGAGAGAGTGCGTGTCCCTGTTATTCTAAAGGAAACCTGGGGAGCTGTGTTATGTAAACACACTTTTAACGTCACCGCGGTGCTGCTGTCCAAACGCCACCTATGGTTTTAATGGGAGGTGAACTCCAGGCTAAGGGTTTGTCAATGTGCACAACACACACAAACATGTTCTCTGGCGCACACACGCACGCACGCACGCACACACACACACACACACACACACACACACACACACACACACACACACACACACACACACACACACACACACACGCACACGCACACGTCTGCCCGTTTGTACGTGCACATACGTGTATAAAATGTAATATATTTTATATGATTAAATTGAGCTTTGCAGTTAAAAATTGCGAGTGTGTGGCAGAGTGAGGGCTAGAAGGGAGAGCTTGGGACATGATGTGAGCGTCTTAGAAAAGGGATTACGTTTCACAGCCTCTTCTGCAAGGCTCCTTCCATTAGCCTGTCACTGGCTTCCCACTGAGGCGGCGAATTTAGTGGGTGCTGTCCAGGTCCAGTTTCCCTCAGTGTGTCCTCCAAGCCCACAAAAACCCATGCCTCTGAGATGGAGTACGCTATTAAAAATGTCAACCCAATGGCTGCATGACGCTGTGCTTGAATAAAGCAATTTTTGAGCTTTTACCCGATTATCACTTGATTTGAATCCCTCTTCAGGGATGAATGAGGGGAATATGTGCTTTATTGAAAACATTTCACACACATGGACAGTTTCTTACCCCCGTGTACGACCGTTAAAGGGCAGTCACAACAATCGTTAATGTGGAATTACATTGGATTTGGCCAAGATTTACACTGGGAGTTTAGAAAAGGGCTCTATAGGGGGTTTTTGGAGATGGAGGTGAAGCAGATATTCCTGTACCGCAGCCAAAACCCTCAGAGAACTTCCTCAGATTGATCCCTGCCGCATTACAAGACAGCTGATACCGCTTATAAAGCAGCACCCGGACCCTGTACATTCTTCTAAAGCAGAGAGACCACTGATAAAGTGGGACATTATCCCTTGTTCAGCGTTAAAGGTGAGGAGTTTAATTCCAATATGTATATTAATTATTTTTTTCTTTTTAAAAATGTCCGGTTTTCTAGTAATTCCCTGAATTAAATTCTAAATTCTAACAGCAGGAATGTGCTTCTTCAGGAACGAGATACTGTGTAGATAACCTGTGTAGAAGACTCCCTGTGGCATCACAGGGAGTTAAACGCATGAGATGGGTTGACATTTCAGGAGTTGGAGGTTTATTTAGAAAACGAAAAACAAACAATGCAATTTCGGCTCAGAGGTGTCTGTCTCCTGTCTCCTGTCCTGACTACATCTCCTGTCCTGACTATGCCCAGGCTTTCTGGTAATTCACTGAATTAGATTCTATAGGTTTGCAAAAGCAGCAACCCCTTGCCAATATTGCGTCTCTTTTCTTGGCTGCTCGGAGCACCAACACATCAACTTACCTCCGACAGCACGATAATGTTCCACAGCCAGTAAGTAAGCAATAACAGTTGCATTTTTTTTTTTTTTTACTTGATTGTAAAAATCCCCTTCAAGGCATTTCTATACAGGGTTTTGTGGACAACTATTTAAATTCAAAAAACTGCTGATGAGCCTGCAAATCTAAGAATTTCCGTAAAAGAATAATTCAATTAAAAAGTGGATTTTAGCACAAAAAAAAGGGGAAACGGCTAGCACCCTCTGAGTGAGTGGGACGATCTGTACACATTCTTTAATGAGAGCTGCCGCCTGCCTTTATGTTTGTGGGTGAGGAATTTCGGGGAGACAAGGGGCACTTAAAAGTGCACTCTTAAACTCTTCCCTCATTAGAGCCGCCAATATCTAAGTCCCCACACCCACCAACCCACACACTAACCCATCTGTTGCTCTCTATCTCAAATCAAAAAGCCCACATAAAGACTCCCCAGCGTCCTAAACCACAGAGACTGTTTCCAGCTTGGCATCCACCCCCACGGGTGAGGTAACAACTCTGTCTCTCTCTGAGCGAGGGAGAGACTGGGTGAGAGAGAGAGAGAGAGAGAGAGAGAGAGAGAGAGAGAGAGAGAGAGAGAGAGAGAGAGAGAGAGAGAGAGAGAGAGAGAGAGAGAGAGAGAGAGAGAGAGAGAGAGAGAGAGAGAGAGTATTACAGATGACTTTTGAGAACAGGAAAAACTTCATCTGTCAGTACATCTCTCTAGAGAAAGGACAATGACTTTAACATTAAACCATCACCGATGTAGCTTACGCATCGGCGACAGTAGTGATTTCAAGCTAATCCAGGTTGGTCGCCCCCAGTGCCCAAAAAAAACATGACTCTAATAAAGGCCTACGGGGTGATGTGTTTTTAAACAGTTAGGCCTATGCCAAAATCCTGTGTCTTGGCAGCTTGATTTGCGTTTTAGAAAACCTGTAAAATCAAAATTGACATTGAGTCATTGCTCTTTTAATTGAACACACTATTCGGTCAATCCCTCGTGTATGCCAAGCTAGGCTACTGGCCTGTGATTAAAAGAGCTGGGCTTATAAAGCTGAAATCGTGACATGGTGGGCTTGCTCAAGCCCTGTTTACTACTATAGATGTATATCTTTAAAGATGCAGGCGATTCGTTTATCTTTGCCTTTGTCGTTTCTAAATCTTTTTAGACTTTTTTTTAAATTTATTTTTTATTTTTATTGCCGAGGGGGAAAACTATTACAACTCCACCACCTCACTGAACTTCAAATGTCCTTAAGAACAAACTTAGGAATTAGGTTAGTGGATTCCAAAATAACTTTTTCTTTTATCTCTACCACGGACATTTTAATTTGCTGCCAAGTGCCGCCTTCCATCTCCACTGTCAATGTCAGCAGATGGAAGGTGTCCACCATCACGGATCAGTAATCTCCCTACTCCTCAGACAGGGGTTGGTGAACGTTTTAAGTGGCCCCTAACTCTTCCCAAAGCTTTAATCTTATTACTTAGCCCAAGGTTACATTTTTTTTTTACTGACTTTGAACCCTCAAGATTGGAGGGTGACATATGAGCTATCAGCTCCGAAAGCATAACTCTTTATCTTGTTGAGGGGTTCGCTTAATATGAACAAAAATATTTCTCTAAAGAATGACAAAGGAAGTAATTACAGACTAAATCATGCATTCACGTATTGATAAGCTGAATTATATCCTATAGATCTGAAATAGGCAAAAATATGAAGACACACACAAATCGAGCACAACTTAACTGAAAATTCCGGTCTGCGTGTGTTTGTCTGTGCCTGTGTCTGTGTGTGCACGCGTTTTTATCTTATTCAATTAAACTTTAAATTACTCAGTATTACAGTTTACCCCATTTGATTTTTAAAGATTTACATATTTGTAAGACTCATCAACTGAAACAATGCTACAAAAATAAAAACAATTAACAAAGCAGCTAAGAACGTGATTCCCTTGCAATACGCGGATCCAATGATGCACATTACACACTTTAATTGATTGTAATACTCAATCAAAGTAGGCTATACCCAAACAAAGGTGCTTACCAAGTAGGCCCACCAGAAGTAACGTTAACGATGGCCCCATCGCACACTTGTTGACCTGCTGTGCGTGAGCTTCTTCAGTCAAACTCCAGAACTCCAGGCTCCGTTACGCTGCGTCCTCCTCAGTGACTCCGTATCCAATCCAGGCATTTATTCTGATCGTGTAGAAGAGATGTCTATTATATCTGAGCATTATTGGATGGCGCCGTCCAATGAAGACAAAGTAACACTTTAGACCGCTAGTCGATGTATCGCTACTTTAGAGGAACAACTCGACACACACACACACAAACACACACCTGATGGAGAAGTTCAAGTGCGAGAGGCATCCTCCAGCAAGAACAGCCGCTATAATATTTTTTTCATTCTAAACCCTCCCCCAAATAGTTCAGTGGATACGGCGTGCCAGCAGCGCTCGCTCTCTCTCTCTCTCTCTCTCTCTCTCTCTCTCTCTCTCTCTCTCTCTCTCTCTCTCTCTCTCTCTCTCTCTCTCTCTCTCTCTCTCTCTCTCTCTCTCTCTTTGTCACGCAGCACTACCTAAGTAGTCAAAACTTAATTTTAGGCTTCTCTCACAACAAAATATACGGAGGCGACTTGATGACAAACCTTGGTCCTTAGTCTCTTGGTTCGGCGAAAAGTGTGCAGTCAGCAGCTATCCGGATCCCAGCCTCTGGTGGGTCTTAGGGGCGTGGCATGTATGAGATGAAGTTTGATTCCGTTGGGAGCAGTAAAGGTTTTAATAAGCCCCATGTTTATTTATGCCTAGGACTAACCCCATAATTGATAAGCCTTCACATTGTAATCCTACCATAGAACAGTAAGGCTATAGCACCATATATCCATTTTCAATAAAGAAAATATAGGCCTATAAGACCTTTTGTTTTTTTTTAATATATGCAGTGAGGCATATCTACGACTTATCAATAATTCTGAATCGATTGCTGTTTTCCATTCCTCCCGTGTCTAGTAGAGAGCATGCACGTGTACCAAGTATCTTCACGCTCTGCAATTATCCAGAGAGGGAGGGGTGGTGGTGTGTGTGTGTGTGTGTGTGGGGGGGGGAGGGGGGAGGGGGGGGGGGCTAGGGGGTACAGACTTGAGAGATTCTGACCTTGTGTCTCTTTGAACAAGTGGCTCTTTGCATACTTTCCGTTGAGATCCGGGCGAGGACACAACACCTCGTCCTCTTCTCCATTCATCCCCTTCCCCAGAACCCAGATTTAGCCCCGCAGTGTTTTAAATAGGCCCGGGAGGGTATTCAACTTTCACAAAGCTAAGCCGTGTTATAAGCTGTTTCTGTAGCTTATTCCTTCCTTCTGTCTGCCTTTTATCTTGTCTTCTTTTGTTCCTTCCTTTTTATTTTCTTATTGTTATTTTTATATCTCAAATTATATATCATGTCACAGCAAAAATCATACAGTAGGCGGTTCTAAAGTTAAGCGGCCCCTGCATTTTGTTTTAAAGGATCACACATGTATCCGAATGTGTAAGAGAGACCACCTGAAATCAGGGCAATCATGAAAAGACAATTAAGGAGGCAGCAGAGAACAGTGTTTCCCTTGCTTATCCAATAAGCCTCTAATCCCCGGTAGTAAAGCCACAGCCTTTTCATCAGCGAAGCCCGGCCGTGGTGGCCGTGGTGGTGGTGGTGGTGGTGGTGGTGGTGCTGGTGGTGCTTGTGGTGGTGCTGGTGGAGGTGCTGGGAGTCATAATGAATTTCCATTGTCCGCTGTCTGAAGTGGGCAGGGCTGTTGCTCCTCCTCGCGCTGTTTGCTCTCCTTCCTCCTGCCTAATCCGGGGGTCCTTGCACCGAGAGGCCGGCTCTTCTCTGGCCCTCCTTTATCTGAGGGGTCCCTGGGCCGCGATCCGGACAAACCCCTCCCAAGTAATAGGATTTGCTGGGGGCCCAGGAAGGAGAGAGAGAGAGACAGAGAGAGACAGGGAGAGAGAGGTATATAAGTAGGGTATTTAACAAGGGGGAATGCATGGCTTATTGCATGGACTTAAGTGTTAAGCAGTGTTTGTCTGTGTGTGTGTGTGTGTGTGTGTGTGTGTGTGTGTGTGTGTGTGCCTGTGTGCGTGTGTGCGTGTGTGCGTGTGTGCGTGCGTGCGTGCGTGCGTGTGTGCGTGTGTGCGTGTGTGTGTGTGTGTCTGTGTGCGAGAGCACTCAAAGCTATGCACACACACACACACACACACACATACACACATCTGTGACTGAGTGTTGATGCCGGAGCCAGTTTTAGGGGCCCGACGTGTCCAGGGGGTCGTCCAACCTTTACTAGGAGCCCTATCACCGTAGCCAGCTAAAGGAGAGTTTCCCATTGATGCATTGCTCCAACTCATTCTCCTCAGATTACCTTTTTCAGTCGTATTATACTGTACTTCCTTGTCATATTTTATTCATATACTGATTTACATGATTTTTCAGAGAGAAAACCTTTGAAACAAAAATAATCCTTTCATAATGCCATGAACACCCCCCAAACACACCCCTCCCCAGTACAGTTCAGCAGTTGAAAGTAGACAAGGACATAAACAGCTTTGACACATTTATATACATCTCTCAAAGGGGACGTTGGTGTATTTGATTAAAGGAGAATGAAGCTTATTGTTTTTCAAGTTTGACTGCAAACATCAGTCATTCGCTGTGTGGGTGAGATTTCCATTAAAATCTCTCTCTCTCTCTCTCTCTCTCTCTCTCTCTCTCTCTCTCTCTCTCTCTCTCTCTCTCTCTCTCTCCTCTCTCTCTCTCTCTCTCTCTCTCTCTCTCTCTCTCTCTCTCTCCCTCTCTCTCTCTCTCTCTCGCGCACGGGCGCCCTCTCACTTTGTTGATCTTAAACAGTTCCAGGGATATTGTAACATGTTTTTCATATTAAGCGTTTATCATAAGCATCTCTAAACATGTCAGGGCAGATAGATAGTAGTCAGGACATTTCAAAGTGTCTGTCGTCCTGCTTCTCGTTAAGTGTGTGTTCGGAATAATCAGATGACTGGGCTGTTTCTTATGTTTAGCTCTCTTTATTTTTCTCATCTCTGCTCCCTGCATGCAATTCATTTAGTTTCTAAGGGGAATTTTGTGTATGTGGTTGTGATCCTGTGTGTGTGTGTGTGTGTGTGTGTGTGTGTGTGTGTGTGTGTGTGTGTGTGTGTGTGTGTGTGTGTGTGCGCGTGTGTGTGTTTGTGTGTGTGCGCGTGTGTGTGTTTGTGTGTGTGTGTGTGTGTGTGTGTGTGTGTGTGTGTGTGTGTGGGTGTGTTTCTGAGTTTCTGTGTCACAGGGTGTTAGAAAGAGTGTGTGTGAGACAGAGGTTGTGTGTCTATGTGTGTTTGTGTGTGAGAAAGAGAGAGACACACACACACACACACACAATGTGTGTGAGAGAGAGAGAGTGTATGTCTTTGTTTTTGTGCTTTTGTGTGAGGTTTGGATGTGTGCGTTTGGATGTGTGTATTTTTGTTAGTGTGAGAGTGTGTGCCCACAGCAAATTTAATTTATAATGGATCATCCAGATTCCAGTGTACATTATAAATATTGTGTTTATCTGTTCTTGATCTATGGCACGGATCAGATAATTATAAACATGTCAGTGTGTAGTGCCACATAACTCCTCTATAGTTAAGTCAAAGACTATCAGATGTCATCTCTATGTATGTAATGAAAGGGAGGGTGTTTAGCATCATAATGACTAGATATGGGATGCTTTTGTGGTTTTGTAACACAAATAATACCCAGCAACAGCACAACGCAAAACACAACAGACAAGGAATGCGTTGAAAAGCAAAGACACAATGCCGGGGCTGAGCTTGTAATGGCCTTCATTGTCTTTGAAATACTTTATTATGCCCGTGTGGCGCTTTCAACTACTTCTGAGGGTCCATCTCTGCATCTTCCACCTGGGAGGAATAAAAAACAAGATGGTTAAAGGTTCTTGAACACTGCGTCGTCTACTGCATGACCCGGGCACTGTTCCCGGGATGGATGTCTTACGATGTGCGGAGAAAAAAAAGAAGAAGGAAAATGACAATCCGCTACAGGCCAGTTACGTATCGCAAGATATATAAAAGCTCTGGCTCCCATCTGGGCACCAACATGGCCGACATCTGCTCCAGCATAGAAGACAATCGAAACGGTGCTGTTACAGCCATCGAGAGAGGGTGAAGAGGGACAGAGAGGAGGAGAGGAGGAGAGGGAGGGACGTGGGGAGAGAGAGAGACATGGGGAGAGGGAGAGAGGGAGAGAGGGAGAGAGATAATAAGTAGAGAGTAGAGAGAGTGATAACAAGTAGAGTACAGAGAGAAGAGAGAGAGAGAGAGAGAGAGAGAGAGAGAGAGAGAGAGAGAGAGAGAGAGAGAGAGAGAGAGAGAGAGAGAGAGAGAGAGAGAGAGAGAGAGAGAGAGAGAGAGAGATGAAGCACAAATAGAGGAGCTGGTGTGTGGGTGGGGGGGAGGGGGAGGGTTAAAGTAAGACGCAGGAGGAGATGGAGTGGTGGTGGGGGTACTCTTTCTTCCCTCTGGTGGTGCTGTGCTGGTAAACAGTCCCATGTGCAATAAGAGATCCCATTGTGTTGGAGTCCCTGTGAAGTGGTGCAGACACGCGGCGGAGCTGCGTCCAGCGGAGTTGTTCCCTCCGCACCGCCCCGGAGCCCCAGGGAAAGGAGGGAGAACCAACCCAAGAGACGAGAGGAACAAGCCAGACCTTATTCTCCCTGCTGCTCCCCTTCTCTCAGGGGCAGGGGGTGTAGGTGAGAGAGAGACAGGCGCACTGACAGAGGGACAGACAGACCGACAGACAGACAGGCGGACTGTGAACACGATGGAGAGAGAGAGAGAGAGAGAGAGAGAGAGAGAGAGAGAGAGAGAGAGAGAGAGAGAGAGGCCATAAATGCAAGAAAATACAAAAATAAAGAGGGTAGAGACAGAGTTAAAAGGGAAAAAGTCCAGAACTAGAGCCAGATAAATAGACAGTGACAAGGGCAGTGATTTTGGGACAGAGAACAGGAAATGTGGCTACAGAGACAAAGCTCTCCCGCTCTCTCTCTCTCTCTCTCTCTCTCTCTCTCTGTGGTCCGAAGAAGTGGTCCGGTCTGCTGGGCTGTTGTTCTGCCTTCAGAAGAATCTGAATTCTTGTGGTTTCCGTGGCCTCTGTTCCATAGACTACCCTCTGATCCCACTGCAGAGAGAGAGAGAGAGAGAGAGAGAGAGAGAGAGAGAGAGAGAGAGAGAGAGAGAGAGAGAGAGAGCGAGAGAGAGAGAGAGAGAGAGAGAGAGAGAGAGAGAGAGAGAGAGAGAGAGAGAGAGAGGAGCCGGGGGCGCCTGGGGGGTAAACTGGTTGTCGTTCTGTGTTGTGCTGCTTTGAGTTCGCTGACAAGGCCTGAGTGGGCACCGTCCGGCCCACTTGCCACAACCATCCCACCAAACCACCGAAACCCAAGTGCTCAGCTCGCCAGCCTTCCACCGCCATGCACAACTGAGTTTCTCATTCTTTAAAGGAGACGTCAACCCAAGACGTGAACAACACAGCAATTCCGACCGACTAATTTGGTTCTGTTCCTCTCAGTAGTGGTAACATCTCTACATGGGTTTGCCAAAAAAATAGGACAAAAGCAAAGATGTCCCACGAGGGTGAAGTATGCATCTCCACTCGTTACTTGTAATGTGTGTAACATCAACCGCTGTTTCATATTCAAACCCCTTTCCTCTCTTCTGAAACATAACCCCAGTGTCCGTATAGCTCTTCATCCCTGTACCCTGACAGTCTGTCCGCCCGAAAGAAAAGTAAACTCTTAATAATGAAACCAAGGGTGAAATCTTTGGTAGAAAGAGCAACAGAAGACAGAAGTCTTCAGTGTGTGCTTTGTTTGGCTGTGGCGGTCCGAGTATGAGGGTCAGGGAGCGAGAAGAAGGAGGAGGAGGAGGAAGAGGAGGAAGTGTGCTCTACTGAGTAGAGATGCGTCCCTGGCAGGCCAGCAAGCAAGCAAGCCAGCAGCTGGTGGGATGTGAAGGTTCTGGCACCGACCTCGTGGCTGAGAGGAGCAACAGCGAGCCGTGAAATGAATGATGCCGCCCGCCTACCCAGAACATTCTAGACACAGGTGTTGAGGATGGAAAAGCGGCGCTGGCCCCGATACGTGGTGCATCTTCGTCCTGCCAAAAAAGTGAGAATTGCGGCGAGGGAGTCTTCATTTGGTGAAGAACTAGAGGAAACTGCAAGCGATTTGGCTTTCTTAGAATTGCATCAATAGTATTTCAATTTCATTGGTGAATATTTATACAAACATTTTGGAGCTTCTTATTCTGAGCTTCACGGCACAAAAAACGTTTTTTTGGAGAAGCACTTGTTTGTTGTTCCAGCTCTCTCTCCGTCCTTTGTGCCCCCGTGGTATCCCGGGGTGAGGACAGATGTAACTGGCACCATTCACATCCAGCGCTGCCTTCACCATGTGAAGAAACAAAACGCTGGCGCTCAAGTGAAACCCCCTTGTTTCACGGGCCGTTGGGTCTGGGGAGACCATGACCTGCACCCAGTCCAGCCAGGTTAACACTGAGCCATGAGGAGGAGGGGATCTGTGTGTGGAAAACAAAGCAACTTGTGCAGGGTTACTTCAATGGGCCCGGTCTGTTTATTCTCAACATATTTTATAGAGGGAGGGAGTCTCTGCGAACCCCCAGGGGGGGCGAGGGATGCGGAGGAAGACAGCGTCTCTCTCTTTTAACCTCATCTTAAGAACACAGTTCCATGTTTATACCTAAAATGTCCACAGAGATATTCAAAGGACCCGAAATGGACATTGCGGGAGGAAAGAGAAGCCTTGAAACCCAAACCAAGCCACAGAACACATTTGTATTGATTGACCGTAGCTTTTGTGCAACAGTTTTGCGTTTGGTGCACTGCTCAAAGGAAATTGTCAAGCGTCTGCAGAATCCGATCGTAAGTTTTTTGGAAGCCAGAGGCCTATATGTTGCATGCACATTTAGTTTTGAAGAAAGAACACAATGAAGGAGTATCTCTAATTTAATCGTTCGCTCGAAGATGGAACTTCGAACAATAAAAATATCAACATTGTGTTTTTTTTTTTGCAAAAGTCTGGTTAAAATGAGTCGTCCCGATTCTTGGGGGGAGGGATGGATACTGCGCTTTAAGTTGATAACATATGCAGACAAGAGCAGAAAAGACCACAGTGCTAATCCCGTATTTTGGTGAAGACGTGGGGGAGAGATGAAGACTACATGCCTTCAAAATGGCTCCTGAAGACAATGATATGTTGCTAGAAATCGTTAACTG